>NW_027397065.1:34719659-34973135 GCF_003265705.2 Callorhinus ursinus
TTACTTTATAAATCTTTTACTCCTTTCTCTCTTCTTCTCAGTACAAAAACTAGCATGTGCCGGGCCCATAGCCTGAACAAGATAGGTAGAACTTCTCTTCTCAGGGATCTGACAGTCTAGGGGGCAGCAGGCAAGCCAAGTGAGCAAACAGAGACATGAAAGGCTTTGGGCTAAGTGACAGGAGACCATAGGAAAGGTGGATGTGCAGAGGAGACAGAAGACATGGGACTTTATATGCAGAGGTCCGGGAAGGACTCTCTGAGGGGTGGACACCTGGTCAGAGACCCGAGTGAGTAGGAGGAGCCAGGCTTGCTCAATAAATATTTGTCACCCAAGGAGCTGCCTCAGGCCCTGTGTAGCACAGGTTTACTCCCATGTGGGGCTTCGCCTCAGAATGGACTTGAGGCGAGGTCAAGCAGCCACTGAAAGCAGAGTAACCCAATCTTGGGGGTGAGCTGGCCCTTAATAAGCATCCGGTCCTTTGAAAAATGAAACCTGTGGTCAGGTCCCCCAGAGCAGAGCAGTCAAGTTTTAATTTTAATCATGAAACCAAAGAGATGCCCCTGCCTATATCCCATTTTGCAAAATTTCAGCTTCCCCTGGAAGAGGGGTTTCCTGCCTTGGATCTTGAAGGCCCTGATATGCTTACTTCCTGTAGATCCTGGCTCTCTGAGTAATGTTGGACATGCAACCTCGGTGGCGGGCTCACGAGATGGTAGGGTGGAAGCAGAGGACCCAGATGTTGGGTATGAGTGGGTGATGAAAAGTATGTGGGAAGTGGGGACTGGTTGCAGATTGTTAGCGTTCAGATTTGTGGGCTGCTCGAATTATGACATCACAGAAGGATGGGCCAACTTCTGAGTCCAGGAGCATGAATATGGCTTTTTCTCTCCTCAGTTTCCACGTAGCCAGCAAAAATTCTGTTAAACACAAGATGGAGCAATGCAGCAGAAAGATAGGCAGTGTCTGCAAAAGACCCCCTATTGATAGCTCACTTTTTGGCATCTGCTATGTGCTAGACACTGGGGTAGACAGTAGACATGGATTATTTTCCTTAACCCTCACAATATGTGACACAGTAGGTCACAGTACTAGTCCCATTTTATAGATGCAGAAAGTGAGACAGAAGTGAAAGAACTTGCCCAAGGTCATCCAGGTCATATGCAATGGCCAGAACTTATCTTGGGCCTGACTTAAGAATCTGGATTCTCTGGATTCTTCACGGTTGTGCTTCACTGCCTGTTTGCTTAGGCACTAGACCTGCCAGAGTAAGACAAATGGAAAGAGGTGACCTACCTTCCTAAAGGCGTTTCCTGAGATGATTTCTAAAGAGATGTGATATGGGCAACTTTCCAGAACTCGCTCAGTAGTTAGTTGTTTAATAGATGAATAAGTGGGATCAGAGGTTGGGGTGGGAAGCAGGGGAAGGAGAGACATGAGTGGAGAATGATTTCCAAGTCTGGATCTTTTCTTTATTTGACTCTAGTAAATTTTAACAAGGCCCTTAATGAAATCCCAGTGCTTAGCGGAGCCTCTCCGTTTACAAGTCACTGGCCCGGGGCAGAGGAAAGGAACTTGGAATTCTGGCGCAGAGCTTAGTCCTGCTGACCTATGGTCCATTCAGGTGAGCCAAACTGGTTGGAAAGAGCACCGTGCTCTGAGGGCATCACTCCTGCCCAGATGCATCGACCAAGAGTCCTGACGCTGGCACTGGAATGGCCCCGGCTCCTGGGAGGACTTGCCCCAAGTTAGTGGCTGCCAGTTGATGAGATGTTTGAAAGAAATTCTCGGAGACACTTAACACACGCTTACCGAGCTTCGCGTTATGGTGCTTTGGACACATTACAAAATAGATGTCGGTAATGAATGTTTTGGCGATCATCGAAATCCTTGTCTCATTTCCCAATCTATAAGATGCCCTTTCTCACACCTCAAAACTGACTTCAACCAACAATGAGGAGTTATCGTTGTTAGTGTTAACTATTTAGTGGGCAATAAATAATATTTATAGTGTATCAAAGTATAAAGAATAAAACATGACAATAAAACTGGTTCCTGTCTTCTAGCGCTTCAAAAAAACAAACAAAAAAAGAACATTTTCCTGCCGTTGAAATCCTCTGTATAGAGTGAAAAATGAAATTTTTATCAAAGCAGGCAGTGGTATACATAGGGTTTCCCAGGATCATATTCTTTATTTCCTACAACATACATTAAAAAAAAAAAAAAAAAAAAGCACCAGCTTTTGTAATGGCAAAAACAGCTGCAGCCCATTTGCTGACAGCAGAACCAGGTAACTTTTCAAGTCTGGTTGAGCTTTTTTTCCCTTCCCTTTGACCTGACATCGATAAGTAAAGATTTTAGGATGTGTAAAACCCTGAGCTCTGACAGATCGGGCCCCTTCCCCCGAGGCAGTGGCTGTCTTGAGTGTGCTGCACAGAACGTTCCTCCGACTGCCCTCCTCAGGGCTCTGCAAAGCATCCCAAAGTCTGGTCTCCTTCTCCAGAAATCACCATGCACACCATCCTCACTGAGTAGCAGGGGAATCAAGCCATCTTATTTGTAGGTGGCTGTCACCTAACCCGGACTATGATGAACTCAAAGGATTATCATCCAAAGTCTTGTCATCCCGGAGCCCACCGGTGATGGAGACCCTCATCAAGCAAAGGCATTTTCTAGCTCTGGCTCTTCTGCAAACCCAAGAGAGGCCATCTGGAACCAGACACCTCTAAAACTTCATGCTTCCCAAAAGCTCGTGAGAGGCACATGGAACTGAAGTCAGTGGTGTCGTGTCCGGAATGCTTGAGCCTGGGCCAGGCTGGGACTCAGAGGCAGTGCAGGGTCCCAGAGCAGAGCAGTCTGGGAGCTGAAGCCAGTTTGGGTTATAGCTAGTCCACCTGGACTTAGCATCTTCAGCAGGCTTAGCTTCCCTGAGTCCTGAATCATCTTCTGGAAAAAATTAGACCCACATTTCTCATCTCACCAGGTTATTGGGAGGGTCAAATGATACAGTATATGTGAAGGAACTTCATATACTGTAAAGCTCTCTAAAAATAAAAGGTGTTATATGTGAATGAGTATAAATTAGAGTATACCATTTCAGTTCTACAAATGAATTTTTGTATGAATCTCAGATATGAATTTTTGTCAACTTAATTTCTCTTTCAAGACCAATCCAGGGCTGGGACGGCTGGGTGGCTCAGTGGTTAAGTGTCTGCCTTCAGCTCAGGTCATGATCCCAGGGTCCTGGGATCGAGTCCCACATCGGGCTCCTTACTTAGTGAGGAACCTGCTTCTCCCTCTCCCTCTGCTGCTCCCCTGCTTGTGCTCTCTCTCTCTCTGACAAATAAATAAATAAAAATCTTAAAAAAAAAAGAAAAGACCAATCCAGGGTTGCCAGACTCAGCAAATAAAAGTACAGGACACCCACCCACTACAGGACATCCTAGATTATCTCTGGCACCTATGGCCCTACCGCTCCAGGCTGCCAAGAAACCATGGTAGGCACAGCTTGGGTTCCACTCTCAGTCTGGGCCACTGTTCTAGGGCCTTGCACAGTGTCTAAGGCAAAAACCAAGCAAGTTACCTCTGTGGTGCCCCTGACCCCGTCCATCTGGCAGCTAGAGCTAGCTGCTCTCTCTGGTCACACTGGGGAGCTGAGAATTGTTTTGCACAATTATCTCTGGCCCTGTGTTTGCCTGGACATACGACACAGCTGCTGCCTTTGGGGGGTGGAGGGTCTTGTTGAGTCAAGAATCCTGCGGTTGAGTCCTCTTTGCCTGAGCACACAGCAGTCCCAGGCCCAGTCTCTCTCCATCTCTCCGTCTCTGTCTCTCTCTGTGTCTCATGCTCTCATTCTCCTCCTGCCTCTGCCCCCAGCCCAGTGGTGTTACTTTCTGTTCTGGAAGAAAGCCTCTCTCTACCTTGGTTTTCTCCAGTTCCCTTTGCCTCTTCCTCCATCCAGTTCCTCTTTTGCCCCCTCCGTTCTCCACAAGTCCTGTTGGTTCAACTCTTGACATCAGCTTTCAGACCATCAAAGCCAGAGAGTCTTGCGAGGGACTTCTTTCTCTCTGCTTTGTACCATCTCTGAGGCAATGAAGGCAAGGCTGATTGGCTATGCGCTTGAGAAGAGAAGACAGGAGAGGAGAAAATGGATGAAAAATAGATACAAATTAATAGTTCAAATTATGTCCCAGCCATAAATAAAATGGTGCTCATTTTAGCATGTACTTAATTACACCCTGGGTTGGAGCATTTCTCCACTGGTCTTTTCCTGCACTACGATGGGCACTCTACTTTAGCATGTCTGCTACCTCATCTGAAGTGAGAGCTCAGTGAATGTCTGTTGAACTGGCTTGGTGGCTTATAGCTACTTTGTGTGATGTTGGGCCGTGCCATCAGGATGCTAAGCACCCTCCAGGAAAGCTGGCTGCTCGGGATGACAGCAGCAGACCAAATATTATTGCCTCTGTGGATTACTGTTGGTTTGTTCTTCATCAGCATAGATAGATAGCTGAGTGGGCTGGAGGAGCCTGGCACAGAGAGGTGATGTGGAAGGCTGCTGGTAACTGTGTAGAATGCTTGTTCTTTGGCAAAAGGAGGAGGAGAATGTTTGCAAATGGACTACCCATGTGACACTTGGCATCATTTCAAATTAATGATGTCTTTCAGAGAGTCTTGCAGACCTTGTCAGCTGACTCAGTCAAGTTATGATCATCCAGAGACACAGCTACATGGGATCTGGAAAGTGAATTAGTAGGCTGCGGGTTTCTAAAGTTGCAGGGGAGTCCATGAGGCAGAATGGAAGTTTCAAGAGGAAGAAGATGATTTTTTGGTTTGATACCTTTTGGGGTCCTTCGGCTTTGTGTTCCAAGGTGATCCCTCTCTCCTGATTGACAATTCCTTGTTTCTTCTAAAAAGAGCAATAATTTTTGCTCATATTGAAACGTGACCTTGGGTGCAGAAAGCTCAAGCTGCCTTCGCTCAAATCCCAGCTCACTAACTTACTAGTGGTGTGACCTCAAACAAGTTAGCTCATCTCTGAACTTCAGTTTCCTTATTGGTGAAATGAGAATAATAGCACATATAGACATTCACCCTGAGGTGGTGCAAGGGTCACGTGCAAAAATGCGTGAAAACACTTGCTTCAGTACTTGACAGATAATAAGGGCATGGTGAATGTTTGTTCTTATTTCTTTTGGAATAATTTATCTCTGAGGCGAAGTGAGAGCTGGAAGATCTCCCTTTAAAAAGGGGATGGTGGGTTCAAGTGGCTTGTCCAGATTGCAAGGGCTGGGAGCCCCTTTTCCCCCGTGAAGAAATGGACCTGGCTAGGACCACAAATCCTCTGCGTTTCTCTGGCTCCTTCCAGATGCCAGCTCTAGTTCTGACCGTGGCCCCTCCTCCGAGGCCCCGTATTCCTCTGCATGGCCTGGGAAAGCGGGCCCCATCCTCTACGGTGCTGCCTCTCCCAGCCTCACAGCTCCATTGCCACAGACTGCGTGCTGGCCCAAAGATGAGTCATCACAGAAATCATTTGCCTTGTTTTGTAGGAGTTTGGAGACCGTCTCTCCATGGGACCCAGAGGTTTTTCTACCTCACATCCTGCCAGAGATGGTTTCTTTCCATCACAGTGAATAGATTTTTTTTTTTTTGCTTCTTTTTTTTTTAAAGATTTTATTTATTTATCTGACAGAGAGCGAGAGAGAGCCCAAGCAGGGGGAGCAGCAGGCAGAGGGAGAGGGAGAAGCAGGCTCCCCACTGAGCAGGGAGCCTGATGCGGAGCTTGATCCTAGGACCTTGAGATCATGACCTGAGCCAAAGGCAGATGCTTAACCCACTGAGCCACCCAGATGCCCCAATCTTTTTTGCTTCTTAATCTCTATCTTTTCCTGTATGGATTCACTCAGGAGGATAAAGTTATCACTTCACCAAGGACTATATAGAGTGGGGGGCATATGCCCAACATGGCAGCAGGATGACCTCTTTCAGCCGGTAATACCTCAGGAAAGTGGCAGTTCTCCTCAAACTGGGCTCCAGGAAACCCAGCACCAGAACCCCCTGTCTGGCTGGCTGCTTTGCAAGGGTCACTCTTTGATACCCCATTAAGGCGACAGGGAAAAGGAAGGTTAGCGGGGAGGATTAACGTCCAAATTAACACCCAGAGATGATTGCATTGTCTCTGAGTGTTCCACCTGGAGAAGTCCCAGAAAACCCAAGGTCTCTAAAGGCAAAGTGTGGGCATGTACCTCTGTATGTACAGCGTTAACTGAATTAGGAAGAGGCCGTCTTCAGCTCTGATAAATCTGAGGAAGGAAAGCTGTTGAGAGGAGCTTTTTCCTCTGAGTAAGCCAGGATAGTCAGAATGGTAGAAAAGCAAGTAGATATGTATTCAGTCAAGCAGGCAGACTGCATTATATGTAGGCAAAGATACACAGGCTGTGCACCCCAAGTATATACTTTCAAGTGCACACACACATGCACATGTATGATGTAAACACATTTACGCACCTACCTAGAGACTCCTGGGCCCTCTCTACCTAATCTCATTTTAAAGTCTATTACTTCTGAATCAAAGAATGTAGAATGATGCTGGAGCTAGAAGAGTAACCTCATGTCCTGGCCCTTCATCCTTGATGGTCAGGGCAGGTCCCCTGAGTTTGCCAAGGAGCCGCGATGATAGAACGTGAGAGACATGCAGGCCTGCAGGTGGCAGCTGCAGAATGAGGTAGGCAGAGCTGTGTGACAGGAGGGCCAGGGCTCACCCAATACCCAGGCTGCTTCCTGGGCACCACGTGTGTCTCCTCATCCTTTGCCAGGGAATGACAGCTGAGAAGGCCAAGGGGCTTGGTCTTACTCTCTGGTTGGCTTGGGTGGGAGGCACTCATGGTTTCTGGTAGAAACCATCTTATTTAGGAAACTTTGGGCAGGAAAAAACAAGTGGAGGTGTAGGGCTGGCTTTCTCTCATTGCGTTTTCAGATCCTGTTTCTAATAGTAAACACCAGGCTGTCATCGGCTCTTTGTGCTCAGAGAAGTGGGAGTGTGTGTGTGTGCGTGTGTGTGTGTGTGTGTGTGTGTGTGTGTGTGTGTGTGTGAGAGAGAGAGAGAGAGAGAGAGAGAGAGCAGGGGGAGAAGGGTGGGGGAGAGAGTCTTTAAATTTTAATTGGTCTGCAATGAAAGATTTAACTGTTTAAAAAACAAAACCCTCTTAGTCCCAGACCACAACTTATGTGCTAATGTGGGAGGTTAGGGGCTAGTGAAGAAAGGAGGAGGGGAGGGGCAGATTCCTAATGGATCCCATGGGGAGTTGTGCTGTTAAGGGATAGGGGAACCAACCATATGGACAGTGGAATACAATCCCGATCTACTACTAACTCTCTACCATCTCTTAGGTGAGGAAGGGAATCTTTGCTTTCCTTATTTTTAAGATTATCCCGTAAGTGAAATAGATGATTAGGGCATGTGAAGTTGGTTTAAGGTTTAGCATATGCCCTGCTTCAGAAAATGCCCTGGCTGGTGGATGGTTAAGCTGTGTAAAGCCCCGAAGTACAGTGAGGTCGTGGGTGCCTTGGGGCTCAGGCATTGCCGTCAGCTAAAATGATTGTTTACTTACCTGTCTTCTCCTTCACTCAGATTATGAACCCTAATCCCATGGCGTCCCTCAGCCCAGCACAGTGCCTGGTACTGCGGAGATATCAGCAATTACCTGGTGGATTTTCTGTGGGCCTTTGGGGAAAGTATAGCCCCTAAGTTCCTGTGGTCCTGATGAGTTCTGTATGCCGCCATTGGGTTGCAGCATGAGCCTTAGGTAATAGTGCAGATGGCCCGGGAGGCATCTTGCACTGTGTTTGCTGAGGTTGTTTCATCTCCCCCCCCACACACACAGCTGAGGTGACTGTGCCCTCCAGAAAGATAGGGACTGTGTCTTCCCTGCTAAATTATAGCTGCCACTCTAGAAAAATGTCTGGAACGTCGTGGGTACAATAAATGTTTATTGAATGAATGAACGAATGAATGGGTGAATGAATGGATGTTACAGCAGCATTTTGTCCTATATCCTGGTTGTCTGGCTGAAAAGTGTAACTGGAGATGTACATACTGGTACTGTCACTGGCAGCATTTGCAAATCCATTCTAAATGGCATTGAGTTGAATTGAACTTAGGGCCTCTGTTCTCGTTCAACAGGTCATCAGGGAAGACTGTGATGGTGGTGATGGTAGTGGTGGTGGTGATGCCGACCATTAACTGAGAGCCTGCTGTGTGCCAGGAACTCTCTTACACATTTTACGTGGGTCGTCCCATTGAATTTTCAGAGCTATTCTATAGTGCGGTTACTCGAGTTCTCTTTCCCAGTAACCGTAGCTCAGAGTAGGTTAACCCACATGTCCAAAGCCACTGAGTTAGGAGGGTGTAGAGGCAGTGTTTTATCTCAGGGCTCTTGACCAACCCCAGAGCCCCTCCTCTTTACCTCCCTGTCTTGCTGAGCAATATCAGACTCAGCATTGGAAGAAGGCCCAGAGGGGTTAGTAAGAGCAGCAGAAGAAAAACAAATTGTAGGGAGTCTATTATGCTTGATCTTAAAAGTCTTGTAATGATCTTATTTTCTCTGGAGGACATTGTGAAAGCCAGTGATTTACCATGCTCCCTGGCTAGGGGAAGATGTCTAGGCCACCAGCTCTCCCTACTGTGCCTCAGGGCTCTGAACCTAACCCAACAGGGACTCCAAAGGAACCATTCCCATCCACTTGTATTTCCCTTAGGCGCACAGAGTATTAGCCCCTCCGATTTCATGGGGTTTTTTTTTTTTTTTCCCCAGGCAGGTCATGGGCTTCTAGCCAAAAATCCTTTCAATTAATGGACTAGGAATAGCACCCATGAAGAAAATTAGAAACAGATAAGAAGAGAAGGGCCTCCGTGCTCAGAGCAGAGGAAGGGAATAATTCTTGGATTATGCTGATGATTTACCAATGTTTTCCTAATGTGAGAATCAGTCAGCAGGGGCCTGAGTTTTTTATGAGGGAGGAACCTCTTCCAGACAGCTTACTCCCCAACAACCCTGATAAATCCCCACACCCCCACTTCCAGTGAGAACGTTGCCCTCTCCAGAGTCACGGTGTCAAAGCCTGTTTAGCTGTTCTTTACATATCAGCCGCAACCCCAACATTAGTTCATGCTTGGAATATGAAGCCATTTCATATATATTCTTGTTTTATCTGGCAGGGAGCCTTGAAAGAAAAAAAAAAAAAAGAGTCCCCTGCTGGTGCTGTTCAGCTCTTACATCTTTATAGTCTCTTGAATTGATTTGACAGAGCAATCATAGGCCATGGGTGAGACCAAACGCCTCTCTCAGCAACAGTCTGGAAGAACGGACGAGACTTCACAACTTCCCTCCATGGGGCTAGTCCAGCCACATCCACATGGATCCTGAGGGGGTATGTGCATGCTCTCACCTACGCTGGACCATGCAGACCGGTACCATAGAAAGAGTGTCCTCATGGCCCTTGTTCAGTGGGAGCTTCTGAAAAGAGCAAGGGTATCTGGGGAGCCATTAGGAATGGCTTTCACCACAGAACATTCTAGAAACTGAATGGGGTCAGACTTCCCCAGAGGAGTTGCAGGCTCTTGAAAAGACTTCTCCAAAGCCACATTGAGTTTCAGGAAGATTTGTCAAGTGACCTGGCCTGCTAAGAAGCTAAGGTTCACATTTTGCAAGCTTCATATAAGTCAAAGGGTTTTAACCCAAAGGGTTTAACCCAGGGGACAATGACTTGAAAGAACATACGAAGTTGTGTGTGTACACAGACATACACTCGGTTTTCTGGGAAAAGACTCTATAGATTTTAGTGGGTAAATAGAGGGGTCTCTGACCCCAGCAAGCTTAAGAACCTATGAACTAAGGCAACTTTCACTGATGGTCTGAGATGATTTTAAGTACAAGTCACACAAACTTATTTTACCATCTTTGTACTTGTTTTCAGATGGGTTAAAGATATATATATATATAACTAATATATCACATTTACGATTTTGCAGATATAATAGAATATGTTAAGTAAACATAACAGTCAAGTTATTAGTGGGTAAGGATAAAATAAGTAAATAGCAGTACAGTTCTATGTATCTGTGGTAAAATTCGCTTATGGTGAATTGGGAAATACTTTGATTAAGGAAGAAAAACATGGACGATTCCAGCCCTCACAATCTCTTGTCCCAATTATGGAGACATTTCTCAGTTGGACTCCCGATTTTAGTCTCTTGCACCAGCTGCCTGCACACCACTGTGCATTCTATCATACACTCAGATCATAAGGCTCTCCTCCTCCAGAACACACAATAGTTCCCTGTGGCCATCACATTATGTCCCAGATCTTCTAACTGGGTTTTCAAGTCCGGCCTCCTACCTGATGTTAGCCCCACTATCTCCTGCTTTGGAAACTCTTCTCCTGCCAGACCATCCTTTTCACTGTCCTCTCCAACTCCATATTTATTTCCACCCTGTTGCTTTTGCCATGTAATTACCTCCATATCCTGTGCCTCTTGTTTTTCTCCTGAGCCACCCCTCCCCGCAAAAATCTGCGGTTCCCACCAGTGTTTCCCTTCTCTGGAATATCGCTACCTTGCCATTCTGCATGTCAGAAAAAAAGGGAGACTTTTGGTTAATTACCACTTTGTTTGGCACCAGTAAGCCTAGACGCGGAGAGGAGCTACGGCCAGGAGTCTAAAACTTCCCTTTTGGCTTGTTGAACTTGTTGACGAAATGGGATAAGTTTGGGATTAATCTTTGAAAAACAAGTGAGATAAACTTCTGGGTTCCAGAGACATTAACTCCTTGGTCCTCGTCCCAGCGTAGGTTATCAAAACCAAGAATTGTTCATTTTTCACAGTTTATGAGGTTTATCTTCGGCCTGTCATGAGACGCTGACAGAAAGATGAAATTGGTCTGTTTCCAGTCTATTTCACTCTCTGATTCCCGCTCTTATAACAAATTGAAATGCTCCATTATAAACACTTGAGGAGGAAAAAAAAAAAAACAGAGGCGTGAGCAGTGAATGTGCATGTGCTTCTTAGAGTTATTTTGCATTTTTTATCTACATTTTTTTATCGTGAAGGCCAAACTCAAAAGGTGGAGGGCCTCCTCCGCCATTCCAAGCAGAAGGTGAATTTGAAGTGATCTAGTCAGGGAGAGTGACTGCAAATTGCTGTATGGCGGTAGTTTGAGAACTTTTTGTTTTCTCAGGGTTAGAGAAGATACAGGTTCACAAAATGAGGGATGGAGAGGCACTAGATGTGAGCAACTTCTAGAAGTGTTGGCTGACATGTTTTCATTGCATCCCCATCAGACATTCATTAAAAAATAACAAAGCATTTGGGTAAATGTGAAAGTGGTTTGAGATGTGAAGAGAAGGATGTATTTGCAGAAAAGCCTTTTTTCATTTGAATGGGATTCTTTATACCCCTCTGACACATCACAACTTTACTAATACATAAGTTGACAAAGTAATAGACTTCTTATGGGCAACTTGCTCCCTGCAGAATTCACTAAAAATGGTTTCTGAAATGACTCAAATGACAGATTAGCAGAAATAGTTCAAGAGAGGTTTAGAACTAAAACCTCCAGTCGTGAGCATCTAGGATAAAATAAAGACTGACTTAAAAAATCGTTTCTCAGGACTGTTATTATTGAACAGTGGATTCATTCATATTTATCAGATAGATGTTTACTGAATGCTCAGGGTTTTTATAACCGGCAGGTGTGTGTCTTTCTTTTTGTGGCCATGTTTCTATAAAGGTAATTTCTGGTGATCCTTTAGTGAGGTCGAACCAGCCTATAATGTTCGACTCTGTATTCTATGATTCATCTCATGCTCTGACTTCTAATACCATAACGTTTCTGTTATTCATTCTTACGTAAAGGTTTTTTTGTTATTATTTTTAGGCTGTTGAGCATTTTCTGTGTTTTCTTCATTGTGTTTCTCTTTGTATAATTCTGAATTGTAGATTTCAGCTTTAATGTAGCTGAAAGAACTTTCCAGTTCTGGGAAGGGTTGGGTTAATAACGTTTACAATTCTGTGTGTTCTTAACTAATTTTTTAAGGCAAGGCACACATGTGTTTCAGAATTCCCGGCCTTGCCCTGGCTGGTCCAGCACAGTGGCTAGGGGCACAGGCCCTGCAGGCAGACTATCTGGATTTGAACTTGGACCCCTACTCACCTGTGTCACCCTTGGCTACTGGCAGATCATCTTGTGCCTCAGTGTCCTCATGTGTAGAACGGAAGTGAATAATAGTACATCTACCCCACAGAGGATAAGAATGAATGAGTTAATATATTGATTAATACATGCCTGGCCCATACTCATTTCTCTCTGTGTTGACTGTTGCTATACCTACCTGACAGAAAGCATTCAGTGCTACCTTTTTTTTTTCCATGTAGCAATCTAGAAATACTGTATAACTTCTTAGTAATGATCACAGCATTCATGAGCACTGATTTTTGCAAATGGTGGGAAATGCTTGACCCCCACTTCTTCTATTTCCTTAGAAATGCAATGAAAACATGTCCTCCAGGCCCCAAGAGGAAAAATTATGTAGGGCCTTCAGGCTGTTTTCCCTCTCCTTCCCTCGCTTCTCCCTACTCCAAAACCCTAAGCTACAAAACCTTTGAGGTTAAGAGCGCCATTAGAGCCCAGCAGGCTCCTCGTTATATAGATCTGCCAGCTCACAGGTGGCATCAGCTCTGTGCCTGCCACCACAGAGCCTGCCCTTGGGGTGGAGCCAGGATTGCCTTTGTGAGGCCTCTGGACACACCCTCTGTCCATACTCCTGGGGTTTGTCAGCATGAGCCAGGGATTCAGATTAAACATGCCTCTTCTGCATTCTCCACCCCCCAGACCCCTGCCAGGCACATTGTCCAAAGTTCTGGGAGGCAACACTAGGAGGTCTAGTGGTCAGTGGTGTCACATCTTTGATCAGATGACCTTTAAGAGCAATAAAGCCAACCTTCTCTGTTTGATTCACATTGGTCTTGAACTTGGAAGGGATGGGGTTGTGATTAGTTTTCACAAGTACCCCCAAATACCCACACCAGGCACTGTGTAGTGTTTCACTTGATCTGACAGTCCTTGGAAATGGGGATTATCAGTGTGTTGATCAGATCAGAGAACCAGACTGAGAGAAGGAGCACAAGGTGAACAGCCTGGTACCTGAAGATCTGGATTCAAACCCACATCTGTTTGACTCCAGAGCTCGGAGTCTTGAGCCCCTCACCAGAGGTTCTCATACTCGGAGGTCTACCCAGGATCCCCCAGAGGGCTCATTAAAACACAGGTTACTAGGCCCCTTCTCAGAGTTTCTGATTCCTTGGGTCTGGGGTGGAGCCCAAGGATCTGGATTTCTAGCAAGTTCCCAGCTGGCACTTGTCCAGGGACCCCACTGTGGGAGCACTGCTGTATCCCCAACCACGTACTGTCCAGTGGCTGTTTCTTAGTTCCAGGCTTCAGAGTCCGCTGGTACATGAGGTGGTATAAAATCTTGGTGTGAAACATTAGAACCGGGAAACTCAGCTTATTTGAATTATTAACTGAGATATCTATGATCTTGCATAGAAGACGGATCTGTCTGAAAACATTTTAGAATTTGTTGTACTTTCTCAAGCTAAAATGAATCAAGGAAAGGATGAGGGATGTGTCACTTTAAGCTGCGACAGAGTATTTTATTGTTAAAATACATTTTCTGGTGACATTTTATTCTAGAGATAATCTGGATGACTTTCCTTCTTGTAACTGTGAAGCCAGGAACCATCCCTATGTCCTGGGAGATTCCTAGAATTTATTACTGAGAGCTTCCACCTGGTTTTGAACATGAACAGTCAAGAGAGAGAGACAGAGAGATTGGAAATTAGTCCCAAATTCAGGGAAAAGTGATTACATGAAGAACAGATCCTCTGGTTCTTTAATAGACACCAAAGAGAAGGCCAAACAAGGGTTCTAAGTGGGTTTTCAAGTGCCCAGGAGAAACTCGGATGTACCAGAAATACCATTCCCATGAACCTGATTTTGACCTTTAAGTCCCCATCTTACCAGGCTGGTTGGAAATGCCATGTCAGTCACTATTTATGCCCCCCCCTTCTCTCCTCACACATCCCTCCCAGCACAGTTAGGAGTTGGCAAGTGCTTGGAAACCAAAGATGGCTCCCCCACTGTTGCTCAGGCCCACCGAGGACCCTTGGAACACAGCAGCCCTACTTCGAAAAATTTCTGCTAGGAAAGGGAATCTGGGGTAATTTTGGCTTCCAGGCAGGCCAACAGGTATGATTCCTGGGGTCTTTCCTCCTCCCTGGAGCACAGCAAGGAGTAGAGCCTCTCCCAAATTTTTGGGCCCCCTGAGTATCTTTCTGTCTCTAATCCCTTTCTAGTTTTTGGGAAAGAAGCCACTTCCTACCTCTTTTTGAGGCCACTCTCCCTTCGGTTGCATTCTTCCTCAGTAGGACTTGATGCCCACTAAACCCAGAGCCCATAATACTCACCTCTTTCCAGGAGGTGCAGAAAAGTAATTTCATTCTATCCTCCTAGAATGGGAGAAGGGGTCAGAAAACGAGCAGAGCTCAGATTTGATCCTAAAACAATGTGACCCACCTTAGATTCAAGCCAGGGTTCTCGGTGGAAGGGTGTACCCTCCCCAGCCCTCCACACTCTCAAGGAGAAGAACCCCAGAGTCACCGAGTGCAGATTTTGCTAGACACAGATGTGAACTCTCAGGGGAGTCGCTTCCAGGCCCTGTGTCCTGGTCCTTGCAGATGTCACTCTTAGGGAAGGGGCTGGTATTGTCATATCCCCTCACGTATGGGGCAGAAAGCGGAGTCTCACTAGGATAGAAATAGAGAACACAAAGAAATTGAGGAATCTTTGTATGAGGCAGTGAGTCCCTGCTTCCTACCATGATTTCCTGGGGTGCGGGGGCGGGGGGGGGGGTTGATGCTCTTACCTTGCCTCACAGCTATAAGAGTGACCTATTGACACAGCAAACCTGCAGAAGTCACCTGATTGTCCTGCAACAGTGAAAGGCTCTTAAACCTGCTCAGACCGGGAGCCAGATTCAACTCTTCATCAGCTCCTCCCCAGCTCGGGCCACCCCCTCATGAGGCCAGCCTAAGTCTCATTCTGCTTGCCGGTGGAGGCCAGAAAGACATATGTAGCTGGGGCCCCTCACTGTCAGGAGCACTGCTTCCTGTCACCCAGCCTGGGGACTGGATGGACTGGCCTGATGCCAAATCACTGAGCAGCCCATAGAGGAAGGGCCGTTGAAAAATCTGCTGCCATTAACTTTCATCAGGTAAATTGCCACAAGCCAAGAGTTGTTGAGGGTCAGAGTCGACAGAGTTCCTTCTGAGTTTCTGAATTCACTGTTTTTAAGAAACCACACAGTGGCATCGTGAAGGGGTTTGACGTTATAGCTGAAGCCCCCAAGTATAGCTAAGCAAGCCTGCGGTCATTAGACGTTAGAGATGATTTCTCTTGCATAAGTTTTGGGAGGATAATTACCTAAGAGAGAATATTTTATTGGCGTTCATTAAAAATGAAGCTTTAGGGGCACCTGGGTGGCTCAGTCGTTAAGCGTCTGCCTTCGGCTCAGGTCATGATCCCGGGGTCCTGAGATCAAGTCCCACATCGGGCTCCCTGCTCAGCGGGAGGCCTGCTTCTTCCTCCCCCACTCCTGCTGCTTGTGTTCCCCCCTCTGTAGCTGTATCTCTGTGTCAAATAAATAAATAATCTTTTAAAAAATTAAAAAATTAAAAAAAATTAAAATGAAGCTTTAGCCTCAGTCCTCCCTCTTCCCACCTCCCATCCACTTAGAATGGAACCATTTTATGTCACTCTGGTGTGAAATGGGAAAAGATATTTGTAGCTCAGATGTCCCCATGTTGACTTCAGCCCAGGGAAGAGTTCCGCAGGCCCGGCTCTGGAAGGGCTCTGTTTGCAGACCGAGAGCCTCTGTGTCTGTTCCTCCATCTGAAAGGGCAGAGGCCTCCCTTGAAGGGAAGAGCTTCCCCACGGTAGGAGTCTAGTCAGCCCCTCTTCTCCCAGCAGCCCCTAGCCACCCTGAGCCTTGTGGCACACCTGCTCTGTGCCCGGAGCTGTGTTTAAGTGCTTTCTTGTACACTAATGATCTTGGCAGTCACCAGTTGAACGTTTGGGGGTGTGAGGGTTGGAGGCGTGCTCGTGGTTGGTCAGGAGGAGCCAGAAAGGACAGTGCTGGGGGGATTGGATTCAGAAGAGATCTTGCTCTGGGAAATCAACCATAGTTCTCAAGCTGTGTACAAGAATGCAGGCTCAGATGTCCAGTGTGTTTTGGCTTTGCTATCTGGGATTTGGGCTGTGTGCAGAGTTGGCAGGTGCCGGCTTGATGTCGGTTTGCCACGCAAACAATTATGCCACAAAAGGGGCAGGAAGTGGGGGTAGCAAGGGAAGCCACCATTGGAGACCACAAGTTCCCAATCTATTGGAACCATTTCCATCTGACTAATGAGAATCATCTATTTGGAAATGTGTCAAGTGGGTCCTCTCAGGGGAAGCACCTTCTTGACACTGATGATTCTCAATTTTCTGACAATAGATTAGCTAAGGTTTTTTTTTTCTTCTTTATCCCCTAACACAATTCCAGTAATTTTCTTTCATCACTTTGTCATTGAGGACCCAAGGAATACAAACTAAGGGTAGTATTAGCCTGGGCAAACCATGACTAAGGTATCATAATTAAGAATGGGGGAAGCATATTTGAAAATTGTGTAATTAATTTGATAGCAGAATAAGTGACTTTGAGCATCCATCCTGTTGGATGATCCAAGTAGCTAATTGGCCCTTGCTCTGTCCACATGCCCCCATTTGTAGCCCAGCCCTAAACAGCTCATTCGTGACCATTTTTCTGCTGTGTGTGCAGGAAAGCCCTGTGTGCTCTCACGCTGTGTCAGTCTGCTTGGTCGCATATTCACACACTCCGTTGGATATCCTGAGGTGTAGTGTCCATGCTGCAGTTGAGGGGCATACTTAAAAGATGGGCTCTTAAGCGAGATTGGTTTGAATCTTGCCTCTATCCCCTGCCAGCTATGTAATTTTAGGCAGGATGCCAGATTCTTCTGTACCTGAGTTCCTTCATGTAAAAATGCGGGTAGTGATAGCTCCTAACTTTGTAGGCTTGTTATGAGCATTAAATAAGATGATTCATGCAAAGTAGAAAGCCTGATGTATGGTGGATCTTTATAGCCCTAAATATTATTACTCTGTGCATCTCCATTTTGACCAGGGGATGGAAGGGCTGTTAATCTGGGAGGAGAGGTGGGATTTATGTGGTCATATAGATAAATAATTTGGTTGGGCATGGAAGCACACCCAGAGGGATGGATAACTGAATCCTGGGATGTGCCTGTCACAATTCTTGGATTATAAGCAAGTCCCAGGTGAGAAAGCATGGAAAATAAAAGTCGAGAACCATGTAAAAGTTAGGGCTATTTTTCTGTATGAATCCAGAAGATATCTCTTGATTTGTGTCCCAGAAAGCCCTGAGAGAGAGTCTTCACCAGCCACAGCAGCCCAGCTTCACACCCTTTCCAGCACCAAGGGTCCCATTTCCTATTTGTTCTTCATTCCATGGAGTTCTGGAGCTTTCCAAAGATCCCACAAAGCCTTCCCACTCCAGTGCCTCTGGCACAAGGGTGTCTTCAGACAGCCTGGTAAAGTCATTTTCTTCGCTTTCATCTCTTCTCAAAGCTACACAGCTAGCCTGTTGGGGCAAAGTCAGAACAAGAACCCCAGCCTCTGATTTCTCATCGACATCCCCAGATGCCCTATAATCCCAGCTGATTCTAGAAGCCTTCAGTCAGCAGCTGCTAGAAGCCTACATTTTGTAAATGTTATATTTTGCTTCTGTTTTATTTGTATTGTCATAGAACATCAAGAGGAATCCAAGGGCTTTGCTAGAATGGGGAAAAGGCAGGGTACAGCAGAGAGGGTGGAGCAAGGTGGTGGCTTCCCATGCCAGTCACCGTTTCTTCTTGTTTTTATTTTCTGCCTTTCATCATGTAGTCAGGATTTTTTTTTCCTCATTGCTGAAAAAGTATACGAGAAAATAAAAACCCTTTCTATGAATCTTGGTGAGATGAGAGAAAGCATGTTGTCGCTTAAAACAGAAAACACTTGCCTGACTAAAGCACCTTCAGAGCAGAGCCTGAGGGCGTGTTGAGCTAATGGAGAGAGTGCCCACCTGGGGGATTCTTTGACCTTCACCTGACACTGCCTCACTCTCCATATCTGTACAATGGGCTACTGTCTGTCCTGCCTGCTTCAGACAGCGTACAGGAGGGGTCTCTGAGAAAGCAAGGGCAGGATCTTGCAGGTGGGACACAGGGCCTGTGTAAGTGAAGACTAACATATCAGAGCTCTTTCCCCAACCCCAGGAGCTGGCACCAGAGCACAGCGCCCTGAGTCCTCCATCAGAACAACTTATCAGTGGCTTCCCGAGGACCCAGCCATTCTGCACTTGGCTGACATCTCGGGTTTCCTTAGTCCCTTCGGAGATGGAGAGGAAATGTGTATTTTTCAGTTTGAGAAGGAAGATAAATTTCTAAATGTCAGACCTGAGGCTTAGAGCGAGTACATAAGGGCCGTTTTCATTTGGGGCCTGACAGAGCTGTGTGGGTTTCCTGGCCTCCAAACACCCACCTACTGAAGTCCCAGAGGCTGACCCTCCTTGAGAGGATCAAGGGTAAATCCTGCACCCTTGTCACCCTTTCCAACAAAGAGAACTCTTTGAAGCTCACTCCAAGCTCTGGTGGTCATTATTCTGCATGTAAAGAGCCTTTACTAATACCCACTGGCACTTTCCAGTACAAGGGGGGCACTGTATCAACCCCCACGAAACGGAAATGCTGCTGACACTGGCATATGAGACTGCAGTTCCCGTCTATGTTCAGTAATCCTGGGAGGCCACAACTAGAAAAGATGTCCTAAGGAGTAGTCAGCCATAGGGAGCCTTGTTTCTCAAACGGCATCCTTCGGAACCCTGAGGTTCCATGGCATCTGTCTCAGAGTGAGGCAGAGGTCAGGGCTCAGGAGGAAAGGGGAGGGAACTGGGAAGCCCACTGGGCAAGGCTCCGGGCCTTCCTCCTCCAGAACTTCTGCTTTCATCTGTCCTTTATGTCATGGTTCTGGGGACTGCTCCACAGACAGAAGGTTCCTCTGCTTTTAAAGAGAGTTTGAAGACCACTGGCTGATTTAGAGGTTCTGTTCACAGGATTCAAGCTATAATTATATCCATAGGAAAAAGATAAATAAAAACCGTTGACAAATTCTGCTTAATTAGCCCTTGCATAAAGTGAAAGTAAACTTCAGCAGAATTCTACAGGATTCGGAGCCGACATAATCTTCTGGATGTAGCTGAGGGTCCTCACATGGGTCATCAAGCCCCCCTGCTCCTCACTCATGAGGTTGCCTTGCCCTGTCTGTGAGCAACTTCCATGGACTCTAGCCGGAGAGTGAGCAAACTCGAAAAATCTTCGCCAGCCCCCATAAGGCGTCTGATGAAAACTCAGGGCGTCACACTCTTTTCTGCAAGGGGCAACTTTTCAACCACTGAATGGTGGCCCCGAGAGGGGGGTGGGGGAGGGACGAGTCCAGAGGCAAATGCAATGGCTTTGGGCCAAAAAGTAAAACGCACGTTTTCAGGAAAATTAGAAAAATTTGCCTGAGGCAAGTCCTCCTTGCACACTGAGTTCTTATATGGGCCCTTTTATATTGCTGTTTGCTTTGCTTTTAAATAAAAAATGAGTGCCTGCCAGCCAGGGGGCCCCTCAGGCCCTGAAAGGGTCTGCACAGCCTTGCCCCCACCCCCACCCCCAGGCTCCTGGGTCAGAGGCAGATGGGAATTGCAAACCAGCGTCTAGAGGGGGATGTGGGGGAAGAGGCAGGCTGGGGAGTCTGGGCTGGCTTTGTACATACTGTACAAAGGAAAATCAGGGGTGGCCACTCTGAGAAAGGGGCTTTCTCCTCTCAGGTTTCAGGGGCCGGCACTTGAAAACAATTTGCCTGCTAGAAAGACTAAAAGGGATCTTCACAAGGCAAAAAAGGGAGAGAAGGCTCTCCTGACAGACCACGGTAGCACTCTGTTTTCCCAGGCCAGCATTCCCGCAGGCCTGGCTACAGGGTTGCTGCTGGAGAAAAAAAGCCAAGATGCACAGTGAGGTTTGGATGCCCTTAATCCACCTCTGCACCTGGGGCAGCAGTGTCCTTCCTGAGACAGGGGCTTCGGGGCCCTGCTCTCTTCACTGCCAGGCAGGTGGAAGGGCAAGGCCGTGCACTTGCTGGTGGGAGCAGGAACCATGAGTAATTCACATCCCAGCCGGCGCCTTCCTCCTTGTGGGCCCTCTTAGCCTCAGTTTCTTCATCTCTAATATGGGCACAAGAATAGACCTGCTTTGTAAGGCTTGTGGAAGGAGGAGAGAAGACAGTCTTTATGGAAACCCCAGCTCAGTCCTTGGCCAATAGTAACCACTCACGTGTTAGCTGTTATTAATTTAGTCCTGCTTGTTGGGAAGCAAGCACTTTAGTATCTAATAAGTGTATGTTTTGCAATAAAAAAAAGATCTCAATACCAGTCTCAGCTGTGTCAGTTGCTTCCTGCGTGATTTTGGATAAATTCCTTGACCTCTCTGAGTTTCGCCTTCCCTTTTTGCAAGATGAAGATGATAATGCCCATCTCCCAAGGCAGCAGAGGCGAATGAAAGGAGGTGATGCAAGTAAGTGCTCAGCACGAGGCCTGGCGCTTACCAAACAGTGAATAGTGATAGACTTCAAATATTAC
This sequence comes from Callorhinus ursinus, assembly GCF_003265705.2. Lineage (NCBI taxonomy): Eukaryota > Metazoa > Chordata > Mammalia > Carnivora > Otariidae > Callorhinus > Callorhinus ursinus. The sequence continues at coordinate 34,740,507 of NW_027397065.1, forward strand.
TGCTAGCTCTCACATATGGTATCCTCTCCAAGGAGAACTTAAGTGTTTGCTTTTTCTTCCCCCCTAAAACCTCCTTAGAGTGTGTTCCCCAAGCTGAACCAGCCCTCAGGTGAGGGACATAAGTACTGATCCACCCAAGAGAGACAGCCTCCCTCTGGGCCCTGCATCACGGTCCCCTTGAGTCTCTTCTGGGAGCCAGGCTGTTCCTGGCTCTTGGCTGGCACAGGGACATAATTGTTTTCAATGCTTTGATTCTTATCAAATTTAATAAAGATAATGCTCTTTAAGACAGTGAGGGGATGGTGAAAGATAAAGTCCTAGCTATGAAAGTGAAGTAGAATTAACAGGACTTTACAGGATCTGAATCACTTAAAAAAAAAAAAAAGAAAGAAAGAAAGAAAGAAAGAAAACAAAACTAAAAACATGTGGCATGAAAGCAAAGGTTTCCCCTGAGCGTTTGGAAGCTGGGGTAGGACTTCCTCTGCCTATCCCACCCCCCACCCCCCTGAGGGGCGCAGTTACCAAGGGCAGAAGATGGGCATCCCACCGAAATCCCGAAGGCCCCACACGGAAGAGATCTTGTCTTAGTCGGGCTGTCCTCAGAGCTCATCCCCTTCACAACTTTTGGGGAAAGTTGCTTAGGATCTGCCAGCTTGGTCTGAGAACAGGAGCTCAAGACCCTGTTCTGAACCCAAATAAAGAGCAGAAGAGGCTGCTGTGAAATTTTTATGGAGTGAGTCTGCACTTTCTTGTCTCCTCAGCTTAACCTCTTCACTGTTACGTGCCAGCTACGTATCTATCCACAGAACTGTTAGAAATAAAGGCAGCTCAGAGGACATTCGACCTGACCCTATCACTTTATAGAAGGAAATTGAACCGTGGACAGGTGAATAACTTGTTGTGGGCCCCACCACTGGGTTCCGGCCGCCCTGGGAGTAAACCCCAGATCTCTCAGATGATGGTCTGTTTCTCAGCTCACCCTCTCCGGTGCTCCCATTTCAGCAGAGCTGTGGGGGCAGCGACTACGGCTTCCTTTTCCAGGGCTTTTGCCCACACTGTTCCGCATTAGTGTGTGTCTGCCTTTCCCATTCTTGCGGGTGTCGATTACAACTCCAATTTGCTTAGCTCTTTTATGATTCAGCTAGCTCGCACAGAGAATTTTTGGAATTACATTAGGTGCAGAATAGTTAGCTGTGACCTGTCCCCCAGCCTTCCCCTAGTTGGGCTCTCCTTCTTGCAAACCCTGAGGAGACAAATGTGGCAAATCCCACAGGAGATTTACCAGCAGCGTCTACTGTGTTCTTAGCAGATTCTTTTCAAGTAGCCAAACCCGAGTTTGAGCCCTCTTTCCTGGAAGAATCACTTGGGCGTGTTCCTTCTGCAAGCAGATACTTCCATTCCCTGCAAAGTTTGTTTTGGAAAACCAATTTCTGAAAGTTTTCATTACTAATAAGAATTCTGTGTTGTGAGAATTTTTTTATTATGTTATGTTAATCACCAACAACAAAAAAGTCCCTTCTTAAAGATGTATACTTACCATAGTCAATCATTAATGGGCTCGCTTGGTTTGCATGGCTTTGTAAAAGAAGGATTCTTTCTATCCTGTTTTTGCAAAGCTTCCCCGTATCCGGTTCAGTTTTCTAATAAAACACTTGAATTCAGTGGTGTATCTCTGAGCAAATCAATTTAGTGCCAGGGCTGAGACTGTGGAGATGTTAATGTCTGATAACATTGAGGGCAGGAGTTTGCTTCAGCAGGATTTGTTAATGAAAATAACAAAATAACATTTCAGAAAATGTTGCTTTCTGAAGTGAACAAGGAGGGCAGGTGGCTGGCACCACTGAGATGGGGAGTGCCAAAGAGATTCCAGGAGAATGCTGGTGCATTCTTTTCTCTGGAGGTGAAATCCAGGCAGGCTTCCCCGGCTCAGTTCATGCCCTGCCAGTCACTGGGGGAATCTCCTAGTTAATGCTCCTCCAGCCTACCCCACCGTACCAAAGTGAGGTCTGGAAAGCCGTGCCGTCCAGGTTAAATTTAAATCCCAGCCCTTACCCTTGGATAATATGTGCCAGTTGAGGGGCACATGAATTACAACCCTAAGCATCTGGTATGAAGTTTGCCTTAAGTTAGATCTTCTAGTCTCCCTGGGTGCATCCTGCCCTGGGTTGCTATTTTCCAGAAGCTATTCTGAGAGAGTGGCCAGGAAGCCAGACACCCCTCCTTCTGTTCCTGTGGCTCCAAGTGGACGGAAGCCCATGGAAAGAGCTGTGATTCCCATCCTGGGGAAACTGGATGTTGTCTGTGATCCCTTCCAAATATGCAATTATAGAATTCTAGGGTCTTGGCAAATTGTGTGCCCATGTCATTGAGAAAGGAAGGAAAACCACATGGTTGAGTGAGAGGAGCAATGTGGCAGAGAGCTGCCCTAGAGTGGCCAGCCATCCCAGTTCTCCTGGAACCAAGGGACTTCCCAGGATACAGGACTTTCAGCTTTAAAACCAGAGAAGTTCTGGACAAAATGGTCACCCCGGGTGTACTTAGTTGCCCCACATCAGCCTCCCTGACACCTTAAGGTAATACAGGTTGGGGAAGCCCAGCCTAGAGGGGATTTCTAAACCCAAAGGGCTTTCTGATGGAGCCTGGCTGATGGAATGCGGGGGATGTGCGCTAATCCAAAAGGATGCCGAAAGAGAAACACCTTCAAGTACCAGCAACTTGTTTCATCTGCTTCAGCGGTGTCACTTTGGGCTGCTGTGTACCGAAACAAACTCACAGACAGTGGAAGCAGGAGCTTATGAGGATTCTCAGTTCACCCATGCCCCCCCACCACCACCAAAAAGGAAAAAGAAAAGTCCTCTCTATATTCCATAAGAAATCATTTCATCTTCTCCCTGTTCTGGGAATGGAAGCTTCCTCTGCAATGGATAGGCTGCCACCTTGTGGCCATAGGAGAATGTGGGCGAGTGCAGATAACCGCAGAGCAAGAAACGCCCCTGGGTCAAAATCAATTCAGCTCCCACCTCCTATGGGGCGGCAAGCTAAGTGCTGTGCAGCTAAGGCTGTAATGAGATTAACAAGGGTAGAGCTTGCTGTGCGTATGATAAACAAACACACTCAGCGGGCTCCCAACAACCCGAGAGGTAGGTATTACCGTCACCATTTCACAGGTGAGGGAACTGAGCCTAGGAGGTTGTCACTTTCTTAAGGTGACAAAACAAAGGGCGAGAGCTTGAAAGCAGGAGAGTTTGGCCCTAAAGCTCATGGCCTCAACCACTTGGCTGGACTGGAGGTGAGACTAGCTTGAACAGAAAGGACAGCGCAGAGTCTGGATGGGAGAGATGGGCCATCCTGAATATACGGGAGACACTCGCCTGGTGGATGTGAAGGATGGATGCAAGGCAGGGGGTGGCTCTGCTGTCAAATGCCGTGGAATCTAGAGTAGAGGGAGAGAACTAGAGTTGTGGGCATTACGGGTTAGACAGAAGGCAGGATGGAGTAGCCATGGAAAGACAGGTGGGAATCAGATAAACACAGCGAGCCTCCACTTAGCGACCATTAAATGATGTGCTGACAGAGTCTGGGCACAATGAATGTTAGTGTCTATGACCAATATTTACTAGCATGAGTTAACCCCATGCTAACGGTTTCAAACATATTTCATTAATTTGCAACAACTCTGTGAGATCTGTAGCATTAGGACCCCCATCTCCTAGGTGAGAAAATTGAGCCTCAGAGAGGTGGTCACTTACCCATAGTCATATGGATGGTGTATGAGAGTCACAGTTTGAACCCAGGTCCTCTGACTCGAAGCCTGTGCTAAAACCTCCCCGTGTTACTGGTGGAGGAAAACAAAACTGGTGCAGACATGGAGGGCAACACTCCCAGCATGCGAGAGTCGAAGTCAGGCAGCAGTAAAGAAGGGTTTGCCCAGGGCAGACGGGCGAGGGTCTAGGAACTGGAGCAGGGGCCTGGCCGGCAACGTTCTGGCTGATGAATGTATTGAGAGCCCTCTCCCTCCAGCTGCCCATGCGGGTGGAGAGCTGCCTCTGCACGGCCTAGGGGAGAGGAGGACCCCACAGTCCCAGGTTGACTTCGCCTTATTCACACCACCGGGAAGTGCGGGGGGGAGGGGGGATGACACCTGCACTTCGACCTCGAGCAAGTGGATTCACCCCTCTGAGCCTCAGTCTTCTCACGCATGATATGGGGATCACTCTTTTTGCCCTCCATCATGGTATTTACCTAGCTAGCATCTAACACCACGGGAGGGGAAACTGTGAGAATTAACTGTAAGAAGGGATGCGAAAGGACCTTGGGGAAGTGTGAGGCCCGGGATGTATTCTAATTTCTGAAACTGAATGTATGTGCCTATGGAAGACCCAGTGTCAGCACACTGTATGAAGAATGTGAAAGTAGGATCTTCTTTGTGAGTCTGGACAGTTCATTTAAAAAGCCTTACTACATTGGTTAGGTGTCTTTCAGTTACAAAGTTTTAGGAAAAGCCAACCCAAGTTTACCTTAAAAAAAAAAAAGGTGATTGCTGCATGGGTCTGAAAAGCACCCCTAGGATGATTTAATCAGGGGTCTGAATACAACCACCACACCCAATTCCCTCTCTCTCTTTCTCTCTGGGCTAGTTTTCTCCACATTGCCTTCATTTGCAGACAGGTGCCCCCCTCGCTGTGGCAAGGGGGCCACCACAACTCCAGACCTCACGTCTTCCAGGCTCAAGTTGAGTGGAGAATAATACCTGCCTTTGTCTCTGTTCCAGCATTTCTTCAAACATACCCAGTCCCATTGGTTTCAGCTGGGGACAGAGGAATGAGACCCTCTGGCTCAGCCCAGGGCCACATGCTCTGTCCACCCAAGCATAGGAACTGAAAGGGGGGGGGGGTTGCTGGCTCTGCAAACAAAGATGGGGGCTGTTGCAATAACAAGCAGGGAGAGAAATGCTGGGGAGATACGGCATCAATCAACACATGTCCCCCATCATTGCCTTGCCCTTCAGTTTGGGATACAGACTCCCTCTGCAGCACAAAAGCTGCTACTTTGTTCTTCTGATGACTTGCTGATGAACAGTAAAGCAGAGATTGCTGAAGCTTAATCTCTACCTCCTAAGACTTTGCAAAATCCAGAAAAATGGGCAGAGTGACCTTGGAGCCAGGATGGCATATTCCTGGCTCAGCTCCTATGGCAGCCATAGAGGGAATTGGGTCCTGACCTCTATTAAAAGAACTCAGGTGTACTTAGGCTGCAGTTTGGTTCCACATCCAGGAATTGAAGTCCTGCAGGGTGCAGAGCCCAGATGGCTGCAGGTCCAGCACTGAAACTCCCCGGCCGTAAGAAGAAATCTCATCTGGTAGGGAAGGCACTTGAGGGTCAAGTCCCTGTAATTCTGTGAAATGACCTGAAAATTTTAGCTGACTCCTTTACAGCTTCCTGTAGCATTCCTCCTATCGTTTCTCCCCTGTGTGATGTTTCTAGATCATTTCTTAAAATTTATCATTAGAATCATCTGGGTGCTTGAAAGTACAGAACTGGTCCTGTTAGAGACCTCATGATTCAGAATGGGGGAGTCGGTCAGGTGGGGAGAACAGGAATCTGCCTGTTTAATAAGCACCCTGGGTTGCTAAGTCCACGGAGGTTTGAGATGTTCTTCTATCCTTTGTAAATTTCACCTGTAACTCACATTTTATCTGCTCTTCACTGAAAACAGCCTCATATTCCAGGTATTTTCTTCTGAATTCCAGAAGTAGTCCATTAAGGAGTAGAAAACTTTGTAAATGGGGCCCCTCCTCTTGGAAAAAAGTAGGGCATGCAAGAGATTTTGAGTTACCATGACATTTTCTCAAGAGGTCAGTGGGCCCCTTGCAGTCTCACCTTGGTATTCCACGGGGACCGGAAAGAGTGTTCTTCTGTTGGTGGCCTTATATAGACAGTGTGTCTGCCCTAGCTTCATGATGATCAGAAGCCAGAACAGTTAATGACGAAGCCAGCTGAGAGACAGAGTATTGACAGGAAGCATGCCAGGTGACTTAATTGAATTTGGGCAATTCAGATGGGATAGCTGGTTCTCATTTAGGAAATTCAGATTGAATAACCAGTTCCCTTGTTAAAGGGGGAGACGCAATTTGAGGAGTTCTGCATCAGGCACAGACAACCCAGCCGCCCAGTCCCGACACTGAGTCCTTGCTCCTGCTCGTGTTCACTGGCATTTTAAATTCACTTGGTATTTGTCTGTTTTCCTCTTCCCCAGGGAATTTTCTAAGTTCTATCGTTAGGCTTTTTAATTTTATGGTAGTGAGTTTCAAAGTCGAATGATACTCTGGTTTGTCACCAGCGTATTTGACAATGCTTGCCCTCCTTTTATCCATTTTTTTCATATCAGACTCTCCATGTCTCTTTTCTTATTTTCCTTTTCCTTTCTTCCTTGGCCTCTTTTTAATATGGTAATGATATCCTAACATATCTTCCATCCAAGACTCAAATTTGAGGGGTCTCGTTCTTTTAGGAAAGGAAAAATGTTCTGTGATTTCTCTGTCTATATCATATACCTCAAAAAATCTTTTGGAAATAGCTTATACCCTCTTAAAAAGTAAACAATGATACCAGCTAATATTTACTATGTGCCAAGCACTGTTCTAAGTACTTGTAACTTAATTTTCGTAATAAGTCTAGGACTCAGGTCCCCCCATTTTGCAGATGAAGAAACTGAGGCACAGAGAATTTCCCTCAAGGGAAATGATGTGATTTCCCTCAAGGCCCACAGCTGAAAGGTGGTAAGAGCAGGGAACAGACCTCAGGTCTTGGCCCTTCTCCACCACCCTGTGCCGCCTTCCAAAAAGAATTCTGGCCTCAGAGAAATGAGGCAACATCAAAACCCCACTTAGGATTTAAAATATTTCTGATGAAGAAGATATTTGCTCCTATCCTGGGAAAGGGATTGCAGGGCTTAGGTGGAGAAAATCTGAGTACTAACCTACTATTGATTTATGTGAAAAGATAAATTGGCACCAGACAGGGAAATCCCTGGCTTTAGGTATTCCTGGGGAGTTTACCTGGGGGATGAGGCTGGAGAGATCTCTACAAAGAGAGGAGCATTTTATTGTACAGAGAGTGATGTTTTGATCACTGAGTTTTCTGGAGCCAGTAGCTATCAGGAAGTCTGACTTAGCCTTTTGACGTTCAAATCCATCTCGAGTGAGAATGGAAATGTCACTTAAGACTGAGGCATCAGTTGACCCAGGCATTCAGGACAGCAGTATAACCACTTCTCACCTTCCAGTTTGGATTGTTCGATGGCTTACCCAGCATGGCTTAAAATGCATGATTATCCTTCCTCGAAGGAAACCAAGCAAGCAAGTTAAAGCTGAGGGCAATATCTTATCCTCCCCCAGATTTTTATATACATTTTCTCGTAGCCAAGGCTATTTTAAATAAAAATTTAATGTTGTTGGGCACAGCTGTGCAGACCAAAAAGTTTGAGTGAAATTTCAAGAAAGCAGGGTGCAGTGACTATGTATGAAATGAGGAGATTAACAATGGAAGTCCCTCAGAACAAAATAAGGATATTAGGCTCCAGAATTGTCTCATCCCGTTGACCTGCTCATCAGCTTAGACCAAAAAGAGTCTTAGAAGGCCCTGATGATCCTTCCAAGTGCCATCCAGCTGGGGTTCTAATCAAAGACAAAGTTATACCCCAAATGCCAACTCTATTCAATTCTTTATTTATTTGATGGGGGGGGGCGGCGGGGAGGGGAGAGAGAGAGAGCACACAAGCAGGGGGAGAGGGAGAAGCAGGCTCCCCTCTGAGTAGGGACCCCAATGTGGGGTTCGATCCCATGAGATCATGACCTGAGCCTAAAGCAGACGCTTAACTGACTGAGCCACCCAGGCGTCTCTCTATTCAATTCTTGATTTCTCCATTAATTTAAAAACAAAAACAAAAACAAAACCTGAGAAGACTGAGCTCAAACCCACTTAGTTACTTCTGAAATTATTTGTGAAGGTGAATTTTTTTCACTTTAGAAAAAAAAAAAAAACTCCAAGGAATATATTTGTAAAACAATAAAAATTGCCTTTAGAAAAATGACATAAAAAGATGTAGAAAATAGAGGTCCAAATATTTAATTTTTAGATGAAACAGGCATAGAATGACACTTCAAAAAATATAATCAGGAAACATATAATCAGAAAACTGGGAAATAATTACAACACTGCGCAGTGGTCATGAAAAAGGTGAATATAGGTGATTGATATCACATACTAGGGTGTGGCAATGTCAAATTGTTATAAAAGTTTCTAGATTACTTTCAGCTTCTATATTTATGTCTTCAGGGACCAGTCGTCAACAGTTCATAGCCTAGCAGTGATCATTTGAGAGTTAAAGACACTCCAGTCTCAGCTCCAGCCTTCCATGCCCCTGAGTATCCAGGGTCCTAGAAGCTTCTTGGGAAACCCAGTGCCTTTGATACAATAATCCAGGGCTCTAGGAATAATGCTTCTGATACTGATTCAGACCGTTTATCAGAGGACTATGGGAGCAGCTGATGTATCTTTAGAATCCAGGCGTAGAGTTATTGATCAGGGAAGAAATGAAGACATACGGTTATTATAGTAATGGCTGGGTGAAGCAGGGGCAGCAGTGCCCTGGGGCAATAGGTAACCTTTCAACTCCATCTGCAATAACTGAAATCAGGCAGTGTTGGCTGGCCACAGTGCCAGCTGATTCGGTCTGCTCTTGCCTCTGCTGGCCCAATCACCTAAGGCTTTATTTTATCTGGATGGGCATGGGGCAGGGGCTATGTCTGGAACACCCACCATAGGCATTGGCACAGTTGTTTATGAGAAGGGAAAAATCCTCCCACCTCTTTCCTCAATGCTTCCAAGCCTCATCCATTTTTTGTCTTCTCCCCTGTCCTATTCAGATCTGACTCCAACCTCCCTCGGATCTCCCCATTACCAAAATCTGACCTGTCATACAGTCAAATCCCTGTTAGCATGACCCCCCACAGCTCGCCAAGCACGCACTGATGAATAAACCAATGTGTGATCCAAACTGTATATGCATTGATAAACAAAAGCAACTTGTTCATGCAGAGGATCATCATCACACATATAATGACAAAACCATATTATTGAGACAGTTTCTAAAACCAATGCCTATACCTGAGTGTTGAAAATTGTTTTTAATACTTCTTTCCTTATTTAAAAAAAATAATATGTTTTAAGGGAAAAATACAAATTAGAGCAAAAAGAAGAAATCCTTCTCAGTCAGTACTTGTACAGAACTCATTCTTTTCCATAGAATGACAGTATCCCATTGCAAGCCTATACCAGAATGGATGTATCCATTCGTTTATCCATGGACATTTGGTTACACATTCTTTTTTTTCACTTAACATTACATTGTAAACATTCCCATGTCACTAGAAGACTATCCTATCCCTGTCATTTAATGACTACATAGTATTCTCTTATATGGATATGATATTTTCTTTAGCCAATGCCATATTTTTTCTCCCAAATTTCTGCTATCAATAGTGTCACTGAACCTATATCTTTGTCTGCCTTCACCATTATTTCTGTAGATGAAATCCACAGCCTCATAAGCACTGGATCAAAGGGCATGGGACCTTCCTGAAGCCTTGCCATATTATGCAAGTCAATATGGAAAGACAGGATCTTCAACTGTGGGGAAAGGCTTTGGTCCTAATTCTCACTCTGCCACTTACCAAGCTGGGTGACCTTTGTTAGGAACTGACATTCTCTGAGCTTCAGTTGCCTCAGTATGACACAGGGATGGAAGTAAAAGCATTGACTTCACAGGACTGTTTTGAAGCTTAGACAAACTCATGCATTTCAAGCCCTGAGCACAGTTCCCGGCCTAGGAAGTGGCCTTCCCCTTGGACAGATGATGTTCAAGGGAGGACACATTTTTAACTCTGTCTGCCATCTCCATCAGTTTTTACACAAGGCGCAAACTTGGGCATGGCTCCATAGTACATTTTAGGCAGAGATAAGGGGTGTACGGGCTGGAATTTGACAGGTATGCAGAACTGGTCTACCTCTTCTAGAATGTGAATCAAACCTCCTGTGAACAAATGGTTACTAGATAAAAAGAGTTTGGGGTTTGCATCTTCCGAGGGTTGCGTCCCATTCTCTAGAAGCGGGGGGCCTCAGAGTTGTGTGGTTTTGCTCACCTGATGAGCAAGACAGTGATGTCAGGTTCTGAAATCCCAGGGGCTGAGAGCAGGCCGTTTTTGCCCAGGTCCTACTCTCCCAGGGTTCTTTGTGAAGCTTGCTAAGGGCTAAGGAGAGAGAGAGAGAGAGAGAGAGAGAGATAGAGAACTCTGGCCCCCAGATCCCCAGCAGAAATGCATGCACTTCCCTTTGATGTGTTTTGGTTGAAACCTACAAAGGTTAAAACTGAGAAAGCCCCCAGGGAAGGTGAGTGGTATGCAGTTTGCTTTGTTTGGGACTTGAGTCCCATGTCTGCCCTTGCTTTTACAGCAGGCACATTTGTATGTTTGGATTTTCCAGAAGGGATAAATCACACAAACAGAGCACCTTGAGAATCCTTCAGGGAGTCCAGCTCTGCTCCAGCCCCCTCCTGCTAAACACATGCCCCATTCTCCAGGCTGTGCAGAGTGCTGCACACACCACCCTTGTCTGAAGAGCTTTTTTCTGGAAAACTCATTCTTGGAGAGAACTTTCTTTGTGCAGCAGTTCAGCCTTTTAGACTAAACAGATGATGAGAAAATAGTGAAGCATAGAAAAAGAGAGAGAACGAGAGAGAGTTCCTTTTGGTAAATAGAAAAAGGAAGGAGTTGCTTCTGGTTTAATGTTCTCCACCTCTCTGATTCATATGCTCCACGTTGACAGTGGCCCCCAAGCCAGGAAAGCTATTGAGAAACAGGCCCTCTCTTTCACTGTGTCCTGTTTTCTCTTTGTTTTCTCTTTGCTTGGATGGTGCTGTGAGCCTGTCTGGCCTCCAAGTGCACATCTTGTCCTCGCCGGGCCCCCAAACAGGCCTGTGGTATTTGGCCTGCAATGCAGCATTCATTTAAAATCAAAGCTTTGAAGGTTGGTCTGGTTTGAGAACAATCTGGGAGCATGGGATTCCTTGGCATGTGGGCCTCTTGGGGCTAAGTGGAAAAAGCAAAGTCTAGTTTCCCCGGGATGAGCCCAAAGTGATGTTCAAGAACAGCCTCCAGGATGATGGGCCTGGCTCTGAAACCAAAGCCGGAACAATTTCCCCTGCCTGACATCCCTGTCCTTCCTCCATTTGGGCTGGTCTGTGGTGCTCACATCCTGTTTTTATTATGAGGTGCATTTTGCTTCCAGCCCCCTCCACTCCCGCCATGTCCCCCCCCCAACACACACACACACACACCCCGGGGATGAGTCCCAGTTCCATTAGCATGCTGATGGAGTCCGAGCGGTGGTTGACGGCACTGCCCAAGGTTGAGCTTCCAGCTGAGGAGGGAGGGAACTTTGGACGGGCAATTTCAGGAGACAGTTAAAAGATTAGATAGTAAATTTACTTAACAGAGACTAATCGCCTGGGACTGGGTTTCATATCCTGTTTTGAAATAATGTATTTTCTTTTGTGCTCTGGTCTGAATCTGTCATCCCTCCTGTAATAATGAGAGGCAGTGGATTTTTAATCTTTGACCCTCTTCCATATAATCTAATCACAGTGGTTTTCGGCTCCTCTTCGCCTTATTTGGTCAAGGACGGGAAAGAGAAAGAACTCGCTTCTCTGGTATCACTGGCCATTCTCTACTTGTCAGGGGCTGGGCTGACTGGTAGAATCAGACTCTACCTGTAAGATACTTGGCTCCGTGCTCTTCAAATGGGGGCAGGTGGGGAGAAGGGAAGAAGAAAAGAAAGGAAGGCCAAGGCTCGTGTCTGAGTCAGATGAGTGACGGTGGCAGGTAGAACCTGCAGTACAACAGTCCTGACATCTCCTTCAGACCAAGACTGCCTCTCTCGCTGTGAGTCACAAACCAGGAGCGGCCTTAGGTGAGGCAGGTGTCCTCCCACAAAGCCTTTGGGTTGACTAGAATTACAAATGAGACCCAGGTAATCCTACAATTGTCTGCACATGGAAGCTTTTACACATTTAGCATGCTCCTCTTCCCTTTCAAGCTGGGAGGTCTGTGGGTGCCTCTCCTTTCTCCCTGGGTTTGGTTCATAGGTGGGGGCTTGATGCCAGGCACCCCATGCTGAGGTCTTCCCTTCGGGTGGGGTAGCCAGATGGGGTGTCTCTTCAGGCTCTCTGCGGTTGGGAGTCCCTCCAACAGGAATCCTGGAGGCTGGGAGGTTGGGTTCAGTTGGAACAAGAAATGGGAGAAACTGAACAGAGGAATGCTTTCACTTTCCCTGCTGCCCTGCTCTCCCCATTTGTGTGACTGCTGCTTGGTTGGGGCTAGAGATGTGGACAAGATATCTGTTACTTCCCTCTACACCTTTCCCATTGCTCAGGGCTCAGTGACATTCCAGATGCAGCCAAGTCCCTGGACAGCTCAGCCCAAGTTCCCTGGTTGAAAGTAAAAAACAACCAAATCCAAATAAAAAGGGATTTCTGAAACCATATGGGGTGGGACATCTCAAATCAAAGAAAAGTTGAAAAACAGAGCTTGCAAAGACAGGCACTGATCATCTTCAGAGGGTCATGAGAGCAGTGATTGCCTGATAGTCATACCCAGGCACCAGTGTGGATGAACACATGCCAATTACATTCAGGTTTTTTTGGTTCCTTTGCCTGTAATTCAAATACCATTTGATGGGGAGAGAATCTCATTGGCCCTGCGTGGGTCATGCATTTGGCCCGGGAAAGGTAGGGCATCTTGATTAACAGCCCTACCAGATTGTAGCAGGGAAAGGCAATGCCTCAACAGGTAATTATTAGAGAGTGTGTCTCTTCTTTATCCAAAGAAGATGAAGGCAATGATGGGCAGCCAAAACTAACCAATTTCAGCCATGCATCTGCAGTTCCATGTCTCACTAGGATATGACCTTGCTTCGTAGGTCTTGGAAGTACACAGAGCAGAGCAGTATGAAAGGCCTCATAAGAAACACTGGTGATGCTCTTGTCTCTTGCCCCCTTCCCTTCACTGGACCACCATCACACACCCACATCCACACCCACCCTCATGCCAGCATCACAAAGGGTAGAGAGACTCCTAGAACTTGACCTTTTGAGTCGAGGTTATTTTATTTCGTTTGCATCTCCAGGGTTCCAGTCTTCACTTGTCTTCATTAACTTTCCTCCTGGGCCCCTTTGTTCCCCATTCAGATCCCTGCCACTACTCAAGATCCCCGTCCCACCCCCCTTCCCCAAATTCACAGCTGAGATAAATAATTTGTAGGCAAAATAAATATCCAGCCCCCATCCCCAGCTCTGTGTAATTACCTCCCTGGTGTGCCTTGGCTTTGCCTTATGGGAAATGTGAGAAGGGAAATAGGTCCTTTTAGTCCGTGAACGGTGCTTTATTATTTTGATGCATGAATGCGGAAGGAATAAGAGACAAAATAAAGTTAATAATACATTGCAGTGTAGATAATTCATCACTTAAATCAATAGGAACTGCAGGTCACTGAACTGGAACTGGTGTTACTGTGATCCAAACATGGAATTAATAATTGAAACTATACTGATCTGTCTTCCTGCAATGGGAAGACAGACAACCCTAGGGATAGATACATACAGCACAGGAGGAACAAGGTGATAGAGATAGACAGATGATTCATTTAATTCCTACAGCTGTCACATACAGTAAATATGAAAATCTGCTTTCTATCTGGAATCAGCCTCATTTGGGAGCGAGGTTAGCTGAATTATATCCTCAGCTGTGTGTTTATTTTTTCATTTATTGCAGGAATTTAAAATGATTGGTTAGCATGGAATGCCACATCCTCTGAGGTTGAAAAAGCTCTCTAGCAATAACTAGGCAGTGGTGTGCACAGCATATGTGGCCCCATTACCTCCTCTTCACTAACCTGGAAATTCTGGGTCCTCACTGTCCCAGGAAGTTCGGTTCTGCAGCCATATTGAGGACAACGGCATCAGTTAGCAAAAAGAGCATAACAGAAGAGTCAGGAAGACAAGCTCTGAGAGAAAGCCTCAGACCTATAATCTTGGGCAAGTTACATAATCTCTCTGAGCCTCAGTTTCCCTCCCTGTTAAGGCAGCTAGCACCTACCTCATAAGGCACATGAGGAGTGAATGAGTTTGATTGAAAAGTCCTTAGAATTATGGCTGGCACCTGATACCCACAATGTTTGACATCGCTCTTGGTGGTTGGTCACGGGGCACTAGGACGGGGTAAGGTGAAGTTTGTGGGTTATGGAGAGAGATTTATTGTTGCTTGAAATAAAAATCAACCCTAGCCACTTTGGCACTTAAAGAAGTAGCACCATTTAGAAGTTTATCTGTGCCCTGTTGCCTTCTGCCTCCGAGAGTGAAGATGAGAGAGAGCCCAAGCAGGGGCCCGCTGATTGGTCTGGATGCATTGCAAAAGTAGGACTTCTGCCTGAAGCGGGGGACTTGGCAGAGTTAAATTTGTCCTGCCTGATAAAATGGGAGGGCGTGGGGTGAAGATCAGGTTTCCAGAGGACTCTTTCAAGAGAGGGAAGCAAAGGAGAGAATCCAGGGAAGAATGCAGGAGGTGGAGCTTTGCAGAGAAAGGTGGCTAAAATTTTTAAGAACAGAGATGCTTCAAATTCAATTTTAAACCTCCCTCCATCCCCTCAATCTTCATATTAGTGTGCATACTCTACCAATGCTGTGGGGGTCTGTGTATTTGCGGGTCTGGCTGGATGTTACCTGCCAGGTATGCCGAAGTCCTTTTTCCAGGAAGTCCCTTCCTGTGTTTACCTGCATTTCTGCTGAAAGTAGGGTCTGCTTGTCCCTTGTGGTGACTTTTCTACCTAACTGGTACAGGTCTGAAAAGGCCATGGGGATGTGTGGCCAACGCTGAGAAAGAGAATGGTGGAAGGCCAGCCTCCTGAGGCCAAGGAGGAAGACTCAGTAAATGAGCAGTGTTTCTAGAAGGGATACGCTCAGTCCTTTCCCCATCCTCAGAGGAGAGGCCAGAGTTGTGTTTGCAGGGAGAAGACAGGGGCCAGGGTAGAGAGTAGGTAGGTGAGAGCCCCTGCCTAAAGACAGAGGCAAATGCGTTCTGAACTGGTTGTTGTTTGGGGGGTTTTGTTGTTGTTGTTGTTGTTTTTAAAGAGGCACCTCCCCTCTTCTCTCAAGATAATTTCAGAGCCTATTGTCTCTTCTAAGTGGAACTATTTGTAGAGGGAAGTGCAATATAGTACAATTAATGTAAGCATTTGGTTCTAAAGTGAGCAGTGATATAAAAATCTGTACAACCAAAGGTACCCTTGAAAATCCCTTAAATTACCCTTCAGTCTCCAGAACCTGGTCCCTTCAAAACTCAAAAGCCAAAAAGGAACTTCGTTTTTAAATTCTGTTTTCTTTTGGGATCTGACCTCCCACCGAGTAGTAGAGGCCGAGATCTAGTTCAAACTGGAAAGAGGATAGGGTCAACAGAGGATTTTTCTTTTTGCTGAGCAATACAGCTCTGTTGCATGAGTCAGAAGTCAGGTGCCCTTCCCCATAGGACTTAAGCAAATAGTGTTAAAAGTGGAGAAGGCAGTGAACCAACAGACAAAAGACTTCAGTTTGAGGTTTAGCTCCACTGCAAACTAGTTGTGGGACTTTGAACAAGACACTTGACCTCTCTGGATATTGATTTTCCAAATTTTAAAACAAACTCAGTGAAAAAAATTAGATTGGTTGGTGGGTAGGTAGATAGATCCCAGCTTCAAAAATATGTATATAATTTAAAGTGTTCTAAACAAGAGGAGCAGGGGACGTTTTTATAATCATGGTTTTATGGTTATCTGTATTTTTCATAAAGCCCTATGAGTTCTAAATCCAAACTTCCCCCTTGATATTGTCTAAATGGATTACAAGTAGCCAGAATCTGTATAGTTATTGAATATATCCCATTTTAGAATTGAAATCAGCTAATGTTTGTGATGTCCTCCTTGTTAATTAAGAAAAATCCTTCCTCACTGTGTTCTAGATACCATGTATGTTGGGGATAAAGAAGATAAATTCGAGGAAAGTCTTGGTTGACTGTTCAGTATCTCAGGTAGACAACTTTGGAGGAATTATAATATTTTACAGAATTTGGAGGGCCTTCCTATTTAGGACTTTGTTGATCTGCACTGTTGGGAAATTTACGTCTCAGAGTCTGAATTTACTCACACAAACTGTGGGGATGTTGGGCAAAATCAATGGCCTTCACATGCCTTGATTCTCTAGATATGCCTCACCGGCCCTCTTAGGAGTAGGGTAGAGAGAAAGGACATGAGGAACATTCTCGCTGTCGAGACACCAGGTTTCCCTGGGCCCCTTCTTTCAAGGATATGGCTTTACTTTGATCTGATTTATATATTACAGTTTTCATGTCAGATTTCATTCAAAGAAAGGGTTCATCATGGTGACGGGAAGAAAAGAGGTAGATGATCTAAAGTCTTAGGTCTCTCATGTCTACGTTTTTGTGAGGTTTTGATAAACAGACAAAAATCTGAGTTGATGAGTCCTGGGGAGAGGAGTCCTGAGCAGAATACCCAGCCCTCTTCCAGTTTCCAAGAAGGGGTGTCAATTCCTTCCCATCATCCAAGTCACCCAAGGGCCATGAAACCAATATGCAGTGGATTCTCATTATTCATAGTAGTTATAGTCTATAAAGTCACCTCGAACACCGAATTAGTGAATACTGAATCATTGCTCCTAGGAGAAATATGTACACACACACACACACACACACACACACACACACACACACACCTCACATGATTATCATTTTAAATCATAAAAACAACTCATTCTGATAGATTCTGTTTTCTCCATTTTATGAAATAAAAAGGTTCAGAATTGTTAAAAGCTTGCCTGAGGCCACCCCACTAACTGGTGGCAGAGTTGGAATTAAACCCCATCCAACTGGCCTGAGAGCTGCATCTTCTTGCACCACACTGCCTAGCTCCCAGGCTGTGTCCACCCCGGGCCATCTCTGTGTGACACCTGACACAAGAAGGCAGAGCATCACCTTGTCTGACCTCAGCTAGGAACCTGTTTATCAGGCAACTCAAAATTTTTAACTCTCTGCGCATGTCCACAAATGACTGCAAAAGCACTGTGAGTATTGATTTTGGGGTTATAAATAAATTTTAGCAAGTAAGCGAATTTGCAAAGATGGAATCTGCAAATAATGAGGATCCGCTATTTATGTAATGCCGGCCGTTTGCATTCTAGTCAAAGCTAGAGAAGTTATTCATTCTACTATTCTGCTGTTCATATGCCCAGTACATTTTATGTATCTATTTATTTTGGTAAACTGTTCATTAAATGATCTAAGTGGGACTCCTTGAACAAGTCAAAATCTTCTCCTACTGATGAAAAAACAAAGTGAAAAACTGCATGCATTATAAAAAGATGTAATTATATGTAACAATTCCCTCCTCATTCTCACCCCTATTTTTCTCTGCCCCACCCTTCCCTGGGGCCTCCCCTGACTCCCACCCCTCCAAAAGAGAGTCTTGTCTTCACCAGTCTAGTTCCTGGCTCTTTTGTGATGTAAAATCTGGAAAACAGATAAAGAGACAAGGCCTGAGAGGTGGTAAAATGGCAGGATTGATTGAGGGCTGGGGGCGTGTTAGCAAGGAGTTTACAGAGCATCCATGAGGTATGCACATGACACACGGAGATCAGGAAGAAGGGGTGTCTGAAAAGTCTGCCTCCAGATGAGTGTCATTTAAGAGATTCAAATAAATATTGAAATTCCTTTTTAACCATCTGTGGTGGCCTGTTTCTTTACACATAACTCTATGTAGAAATTGGACCACAGGGACCTTCATTTTATCAGGATTATGGGACAAACCTAAAACCCATGTCTCTTAATGGGTATGTTTATGTAGTCTTTGCAGCATTATTTTTCTATATTGAAGTCATTAGAGGACAGGGAGGTGTTTGGGGTGCGAAACTATGAAGGTGAATTTCACTTCTTTCTGGAATAATGAATATAAAACTGGAGGGGGGTGCCTAGTGTCACCAGAAATATGACCCTTTGGAAGAAAAAATTTTCAGGCTCAGTCTAACAGTATCTTTCATGTTCGGTTCTCTCTTCTTACTCCTTCTAGGAGTTTCTCTTTCCTTTTATGTTATTCAGATTCTGTAAGCCTCCGATTCCTCATCTGTAAACTAGGGGTAATAATAGTACCATCTCGGGCCAGTTGTGTGAGGAGTCAATGAGATAAACTCACCATAGTTCCTGATACCGACTAACAACACAGTATATGTTATTTGCTATAATCATGGTTATTACCATACTATTAGAGGGAAAACTTATTCAAAGAAAAGTTTTAAAAAGTTATTTCTAAAGAGAAATGAAGACAGGTCCACACTTGTTATACACAAATGTTCATAGGAGCATTCATAATAGCCAAAAAGTGAAAAGAATCCAAGTGTCCATCATAGACAAATGGATAAACAAAATAGGGTATATCCATGCAACGGACTATTAGCCATAAAATGTGATGAAGTACGGGTATATGCTCCCACTGATGCATCTTAAAACATGCAGAAAATACCACATATTATATGATTCAGTTCATATGGAAACCCAGAATGGGGATCTCTATAGAGGCAAAAAGTAGATTAGTGGGTGCCTAGGGCTGGGGGTAGGGCAGAGATGGGGGATGGGGGATGGGGTGATAGCTAAAGGATATGGAATTTTGTTTTGAGCTGATGAAAACTGTATACATTGACTATGGTGACAGTTGAGCATATCTGTGAACATATTAAAAACCATAGTGTTTGCTTTAAATGGATAAATTACAAAGTATCTGAATTATGTCTCACCAAAGCTGTTTAGACATTTTTAATGAACAGGAAGAAAAAAAAGTTACTTCCAGATGATTTCTATTCTGACCATGAGTCAGAAGCCAACAGTGACAACTCTGTCATTATATTCATGACAGACGTGGAAACACGACAGAAGGAACCCGTCTGTGTCCCCTTATTCCTTTGGGATCTGCAAAGGCAATACCCGGAGTCCGTGTTAAGCTGAAGCTTAGCATCCTTCAGTTGGAAAGAATTTCAAAGGTCATCGCAGGAAAACCGGCCCCAGTCACTGCCAGCATTTTGGCTCAGCCAAACACTTCTTATCTCTGCTTGTACCAGGAAATGACACCTAGAGAGGAGAAGGGAACCTAAAAATCCATGTGTGGGTATTTGTGGCACAGCTTGCCACGGGGCGGGTCACGGGGGAAGGACTTGGGAAAGAATGCATTTGATCCCGTGGATGGAAGGGGAGAGCGGAGTGACAACGGCTGTCCCGAAGTGTGGGTGAGATGTTGCACGCTGCTCACACTCAATGAGAGGCAGAAGCAAATGCTGAGTTGAAACAGGCAGAGCGTATAGAAGGCAGCAAAGGCAAGAGGAGGGGGCCAGCAGTCACGGAACCCTCACGACGAGTGGCCACTCCAGGGCCTCTCACTTGCCCCCCACAACATCACTAGAAGCACGTGTCAGTACACCACTTTTACAGCTAAGGAGAGGCTCAGAGAGGGGCTCAGAGACTACCTTGTCAGAAGGTACTCAGTGAACAAGCAGGGAAACTGAGATTCAAGCATCAGATCTTGGGCGTCTTTACCAATATTGTCCCAAAGCAGGCCTGGGAAATGGGTCCACCATAATCCACACCGTCACTTCAGCCAGAAATCTAGGAGTCGTTCTTTACTCTCCGATTTCTTTTCCCACTTTGCTTCCCAGCCAGTCCATCAGCAAGCCAGGTTGGATCACACTCCTCCCCTGGTCCCTCCAGGTGATGCCCAGCCTGGCTCCGCCTTCCCTGCCCAACCTCATCTCCTGCACCATTCTCTGCCTCTCGCTCACTCTTCCCCCAGTCCACTGCAAGGCAGCCGTGCCTCCCTCTACCTGGAATGCCCATCCAGGTCTTTTTCACCACTGGCTCCTTCTCATTCTCCAGATCTCAGCTCAGAAGTTGCCACCTCTTCCAAGAGAACTGCTGGTGACCCATCTAATGTGGCCTCTTCTAAATACTTTCTGTCCCATCCCTATGATTATTTCCCATGTAACCCTTACCTAAATCTGCAGTTGTTTTTGCAGCTTGATTTACAAGTGGTCTTATTTGTTTCCTATGTCCCTAGCTACAATGTGAGTCCAGGAGAGGAGGGATACAACTCTCTCATTCCCCAACATAGTCCTGGCACCTAGAACAGTGCCTTGTGCTTGGAAGGTGCTCCAGAGATACAGAGTGTGAATGGGAAATGAAAGGGTGCCCTCTGGAGGTACCCCACAAAGAGCCCCAGAGTGGACTCTTCTATGTAGCAGAGGGCTCTGGGATACCCTGGTTTACTGCTTAATTGCCATGAACATCTGCACACCTTTCCCGTGCCCTTTGTTTCTACAGATACTTATTGAATACTTGTAATAAAAAAATAAAATCTGCTTCTCAGTGATTAAAAGCAGATATCCCAGATATCCCAGGAGGCAGGAAATACGGTTGCTAAAGTTTGAATTTGACCATGAGGTTCAGTTCTGAAGTCTGTGTTCCCGGGTTAGGTGTGGGAAAGGGCAGGACTGGCAAGGAAGAGAAAAGCTCCAATCTGTTTTAGCACACGTGAGGTACGACCGCATTGAGTAAACGAGGACGGAGGAAATGACTCTGTGGTCTCTGCAACACTGCAGCAGAACCTCCACCACCGGCTGGCCTGGCCAGCTCGGACTTCTCCCACACGAGACTCACCCTGCCGCACGGGTGGCTAATGCAGGCTCGGAGCAGGAGAGCCCTGTGTCTAGACCACACTTGGGATAACTGAGCTGTTGCCTCGGGTGGTTTACACATGATAATAATGAAGATGATGATGATAGCAGAGGCCACCATATAGAGCACACTTTCCTTGCTTTAATCTCCTGTAGTCCCCATGTGATTTTGATACAGACTTAAATCCCATCAGGCCAGGAACGTTGCCTTTTTAACCATTGATCACCAGCCTCTAGAGTAGTGTCTGGCCTGTAGAAAATGTTGAGTAATTATTTGTTGGGTGAACGAATAAAGCATGTGGGTCCTATAATGAGCAGGCAAAGGGCTTGTTTGGCTATGGTTCTCCTCCACAGATGTGATGCCTGGAAAATGCCTGGCACACAATAAACACTTAATTAATAGTTGCTAAATAAGCAACTCCGTATTTCGCAGATAAGGAGACTGAGGTCTAGAGGGATTATGTGACCTGCCCATGGGCACCTGGCAAGGAAGTTGTGAAGTGGTGAGAATCTAGGTTCTTAAGTATTAGAAAACAAAGGGGGGGGATGGGAGTAGGCAAATGCAAAGAGAAAAGAACAGGTGAGGGTATGAGAGTGAGTTGAGACGCAGCCACCCCCCCACACACACAAATGCTATAAATTGCCATGACAGCTTCACGTGATGTAATCTGTGGGCAGACAGCAGCTCAAGTGCTGAGCTCCCGCAGAGATTCTGTTTCCGGGTCTTCTTACACCGTTCATTTTAGAAGAGTATGGGTTTTTGTTTGTTTGTTTTTGTTTGGTCTTGGTTCTAAAGGAAAGGATGGCGAGGAGGAATTAGGATGTTAACTAATGTCACATCACTATGAGAAATATTGCTTTAAGGACCCCAAGGAGAACCTGAGACGAGCATCCCTTGTCCGTCCCCGGGAGCCAGGGCAGCCGCAGGGAAGGGAAGCAAGTGCACAAAACTGCACCTGTCACAGACAGATTTAGGGTGTCTCATTCCCATTTATCAAGCTGTCAACCCCTCACCTGTCAGCAAACCATCTAGATGCGCTCGAGTTTATCAGCCAGATTGAGCAGAGCAGTCCCACCCGGCTGCTTTTCTTGCTGATAGCTTGATGGCTGTGTTCAGAATGACCTGAGAGAGGGAGGGAGCCTCTTCCTGCTGCCGTTTCCCTGAACAGGAGAAAATCAAAAACAAACAATGGGAGCCCCACAATTTGGGGTAATAGAGACGCCAGCTGCAGAAGGGCCGGTGGCTGGGGCCGCCCAGACCGGCCGCGTCTGTCCAGTTGCACGCTGGTGCTGGGGCCGGGGCACTTGGCAGCTCCAGGTACATGCCAACTGAGGAGAAAAATCAAAGCCAAAACCCTCTGTGTCATTTATTCTTCACAACCTCAAATTGACTCCCTGCCTGTCTGCATTCAGGTTGAGCCTATTTAACTGCTTCCACTGTGTCTGTTTAAAGAGAAAACAGAAGTCAGCTCAGGGGGTAAGATAAACCAAAACACAAAACAGCAACAACAGTTCTTTTATTTTACTTCTCAAATGGCTTTGTTCCTCTCAGCTGGTTAAGACGAAAATGACTCTGCCTCGAAATGATGAATTATTATGATTATTTTAAGTTTGGCATCTCATTAAAAAAAATGCACTGGGCATAGAAATCTTGAGCAAGTTTCTGTAGACCAAGAATGCAATGCTTCAATCCTACTCCGACTGGGTTTTCTCCTGCCCGATCTCATCTCTTGCTTCTGAAAACATCAGTGCACAGTAGACATTGTTGCCATCATTTTATAGATGAAGATCAGAGATGTAAAGTGCCTTGCCTGAGGTCACAGAGCTAGAAAGAGAGCTATGACACTCTGAGTCAGAGTCTCGAAATTTCCCTGAGCTTCATGTAGGAGATTATGATCAGTAGGGCAAAGACCTAAAAAGGTAGGTAGCCAAGACATTATGAAGTAGGAGATAGATTTGGTAAAGAAGAGAACTGACTCTAACTTAAGAAGAGTACTTTTGGTTGACAGGTGAAGTAGGAACCAGATTTCTATGGATGAGCAAGTTAAGGTTTATGTCCTATCTCCCCAACGAGAGTTTTTGCTCCTTAAAGACAAACACTTTCAAAAGGGCATACAATTAGGTCTGCAGAAGGATTCTTTTCATAATGGCCCCAACACAGCCAACTACAGAGACGAGGTTACAGTGATGCCATTGACAATTATGGCAGTGGAGGATGGCATCTGCCAGGGTGACGGCAGGGGGGGGGGTTTCTGCCGTGGAGACATGTGGAGACCGGAGCCCCCATCCCAGCCATATTTGGGAAGAGAAGAGTTTGAAGAGAGCAGGAGAGCAGGGAGAGGCCAAGATTTACATGTTGTGCTTGGAGACACAGGAAGAGTAACAGTTGAGGAGGGCATGGGGGGGGAGGGGGGAGCTGAGAATGGGTAGGCTTGCGGATAACGGTGGTGATGAGCAATATCCCCAGCTCCGCTGACCTGAGCAAGCAGAGGAGGAGATCAGCTCTGAGACAAGAATGCCATGTTTAACAAGAGGGCAGAAATAAATAATTCTTTATCTTTATGTTCAGGGAGGAGTGTGGTGAGGAATCTTAAAAACCCACTCTCTTTTCCAAGGCCCAGGGAGTGCAGTGAGGAAGGAATTTAAGCGCCTGCCAGAGCAGGTGAGCAGGGCTTGGGAAGAGGAATCCGGTGCAAGCCGGCGATGCAGGCAGAAGGGGTGAGAGTGTCTGAGAGCGCAGACCTCATCTTTTCTGCCAGCTTTGCCACGGCAGGGAGGAAAGTGGGAAACCACATGCTGTCCTTTCTGCAGAGGCAGGCTGACCACCTCCAGTATCGTGGGTGGAGAGCTGTGCGAGGGACAAGTGCCATGAAGGTAATGAAAACCCCTCAAAGACGGAGACAGGGGTGCCAGAGGAATGTGCCGGTTTTAAAAAGAAATTGTCACACGAGTGTTTTATAGTCACTGTGGGAAAATTACATGATGCAGAGAAGCCAAAAAAAATAAAAATTTACTCATAATCCCTCATCTCGAAAAAAAATCACTATTCATATTTTGGTGCAATTTCTCCCCAGATCTTCTTCCCCCTTACATATGCACACAAACACACACACACGTGCACACACGCACACATTTCTATTTATAGCATTGGATTACACCACATATGCTCTTTGGAAACCTCCCTTTTCACTTAAAATACGTAGAGCATTTGTCTAAGTTTATCAACACCCTTCTTCCTTTTAAATGGTTATTGGTCTTCTGCTGTAATGTCAGGGCCATGATATTCAGCTCCTAAGGCTGGGAAGTTTAGGTGTTTTCCAGTTTTTTCCATCATCAGACATGCTCCAGTCCTGTCCAATCATTTTCTATGCCTTTGTCAGACTATTTCCTTGCAAGGAGAGTTGCTAAACAACAGGTTATACACACAGGAAGAGTAACCGGGATGTATTGCCAAGTTGCCCAACCGAAAGGCATTACCAGCGTACGTTCCTTCCAGAAGTGAGTGAGAGCATCTGTCTCTCCCCCTCCTCATTGTCACAAGGCGTTATTTAGGAAAAAAAAAAAAAATGTTAATGCTGTTAAAGCTTGTGAGGCTGGAGGGAGCACCATGACCTAACTCCGCCTTGAACCACCCACAGCACTCCTCAGGTGGAAAAGGTTCAGGCAGTGTGGGTATTTAGAGCCCTCAGAGATGGAACTGGGGAAAGCAAACCACATATAGGAGAATGCACTTAACGCATGGACAATGGCGGTGACTGGGAGGTTCTCTGTCAGTTTTAATATGTAGACTCAAGAGACAGCTTCTGCCATCCAAACTGACACTTAAAAGAGGAGCTGACGCTGGTAGCAGGGAAAACATGGTCGCACCACGCTGCCTTCCCTTACTCCTCCTCCTGGTGATTCCAAGCAACGCCCCAACATTTTGACTCTGTTATAAAAATCACTCTGGCTTTAAAATAAAGAAATCCAGCGCACTCCTCAGACTCTTCTAGGCAAAAGATTGGATTTCATCTGGGTCCCATTTGAGAAGAGTAGGCATATAAAAGTCGGACATAAACAGCACAGATAAGATCGAGAGCTCACCTGGGGAAACTTACACGTGTTTCACATTCAAAGCACATGTCTCTAATGCTAATCAGATAACCGTAGCATTTAGTTCTTACATCTGGCACAAAACTCTTGCTTTTATGTTTCCTATTTTTTCCCAGAAGGTAATAAAATTCACAATTGTATCTCACAATCAATATAGCATCTCTTCAGGCACTTCTGCACGTTATGAGCACCTCAGCCCTGGCCTGCCTCAGATAGGAGAACCAGATGCTATTGCTGATTTTTCTTTGTGGAGATGCTCCGTTCAAAGATGTTATCACTGGGGGACTTCGAAGGCAGATCTTGTTTCCTCAACGAAACAGGGTACGGTGAGGGAGAGTGAGTGAGTGGACAAGTTCACAGTTGGGAAGGTAGACACATCACCACACATTTCATTTGGGGTTATTAAGCTCTTTGCCTAGAACCCGTAAGCACCGCCTCAGAATCAAGTGAAAGGTTCGCCTTCAGAAAGACAGTGAACTTTTAGGTGTAATTGCTGAAGAGTGGTAAGAGAGGAATTCTGTCTGTACTTAGAGTAGCTGTATAATATCAGTTTGTAACACTGGTGTGTCAAAGTGCTCTTGGTATGAAGCATTTTGGATGACCAACAAGAGATGGGCCATAAGGGACCCATGCTTGAATAGACAGAACTTGTCATATTTCCCTGAACTAATTTAATATGGGTCAAAATGCCCTGAAAGTCACAATTATATATTTTGGGACTGACGAGAATGGACCAAGTAACCAAGCATCTTATAGCTCTCTCAAAAATCATATTAGAAAGTAACAAGAGAAAAGGCTCTAGTAAAGTTTGCTTCTGAGCTATGATGGTCACAAACTTCATCTTCCTGGTCCAGCTTTACTTGAAGCTTTAGTTTCTTTCCTCGTTGAAGTAAGCAAATTCTCACACCTAATTAAGGTGTTTCTTATCTCCTAAATGTTTGAGAATATGCTCATGCCCTAATTTTGTTCTTCCCATTTTGGCTTCAATAGATACTTTGTCATCTTAAAATGTTTTCTCTCTCACCAAACTCCAAATGGAGGAAACCATCATTTCTCCTCTTTGAGAGTGATCCTTTCAGGCTTGATTGTTCTGAGAAGAATAAAAAGTCCTTGTTAGAGCCTAGACTGGGATGAGACAAGCAGGATGCTTAGGGGGCACCATTTAAGGAGGCACTCACTCTCAGAAATGTGTACGTGCAGAGTCACCCCTTTGTCTGGACACCTCCTCAAACGGTGTCCTGGGTACCTCCACTAGCCTCACCAGGACCTGGCTCTGGGCCTGGTTATGATCTCCAGATGTTTTTTTGGACACGTCAGTGGTATCTAGCTTTTAGAGCCTTCTTCACTAGAAATGTATTAAGGACTCCACTAGATGTCAGAAAATGTACTTTGTGATGTGTGCAAATAATAAAGAGCAGATACACGTTATGGTAAAGGGGTCCCTCTTTGCTGATCTGCAGGTGGCTCAGCTGCTAACACAGATTGACCTCAATTTCTTCAACGCCCAGTCCAGTTTGTGCTGTGTCTTTGCCTCCATTACCACACTTGGGCCAAAAGTTTGAAATAAATACCACTAGGTGACCAGAAGTCTCAAAGGTTGAGTGTCTTCAACTAGATTATATATTTTTCAACTTTTGCTTTGTTTATAAATAGTAAAGTTCACTCAGTTCACCTGGCTTCTTACCTTTTGTTCAGCTTGAAAAATGAAATGAGGTTTTTTTGGCATTATGTATTCTGCAGTCTCCTAATCTCCCTGCATATGTCTTGTTGGCCAATAATATGTGAAACTGTGCCCCAGGCTTTCTGTAAATGCATGTCAATACCTGCCTCTTTCTTATCTCCCAGGGTAGTAATTTATCCAAGAAACTTTTTTATAAAAGGTTAGGTACTAAAGTCTCCCTTACATAAACCCTCATTGATGTCTCTGATCAAATTATAATTTTCGAAGTATTCCATGAGAGTCCAGTTAAATTGTTCCTAGTGTTTTCCCCAGCCTGGGTGACTTTAAAAATCTTGATTGTGCTACAAAAGTGTTTTCCCAAATGCTTTATTAAATTAGGATTTGCACAAATGCTCACCTTTTACCAGCAGGAAGTCTTTGCCCACTTGGGGAAAAATCAAGCTAATAAATTTTCTTCTTCTTCTAATTTTTTTTTTTTCTTTTTTTCCCAGCCTCTTGCCTTTCTCTCCATTCAGGCTGCCTTCTTTGAGCTTGCTATTGTAACTAGGGACAATCCTCTGTGGCCTCATAAATCAGAATTGTTAATATTTATAGCTTTGTTGGTCTTTTAAAATCCAGTCTGAGGATTTGGGGCTTTTCCCCCCCCCCCCTCTCTTAAAACTTTACCTTTTGTTCTTTTTTAAAGGTACTGTGTTGTGGAACGAAAGTATCTTCTGGTTTTTAACCCCAAACTGAGTGTAAGGCAAGCCTTAAACAGAGCAAAACAACAACAACAAAGCCTGAGGTTTAAAGATGAAGTTTACCCTCTTGGCCATTGACCCAGCAAAATCCCAACCTAGCATTTCTGAGGGTCATTCTTTTCACAAATGCTTATCAAGTGCCTATTATGAGACTCCAGGCAATAAACCAGTAATAACCTGATAAACAAGACGGGCCTAGTCTCTGCCATTGTGGAGTTTACTATCCAATACAGAGGTCACTAAGCTTTTTCTGTAATGGGCGGGAGAGTAACGGTCTCAGGCTTAGAGGCCCATATGGTCTCTGTCACGACTCGACTCTGCTGTGTGTGGCAAAGCAGCCTCAGGCGGTCTGTGAAGAAATGAGCAGGAGGAACTGTGTCCCAACACAACTTCACTTACAAAAACAGTGGATGGGGTTTGGCTCATGAACCATAGTTGGCCGACCCCTAGCCAAATGAAAGAAAGAAGTGAAAGTTAGCAAGGAACTGAATATAACTGCCACGTGCAGTCACATCCGTAAAAGATAGAAGCAGGGTGCTGAGATACACAGTGTTGGGGGGACTCACGTTGGATGGGGTCGTCTGAGAAGGAGACGTGGCTTCGCCAAGGTGTCCTGTAAGCAGCATCCTGAAGGAGGTGAACGACCTGCATTGTGAAGTAGGGAGTTTCAGGCAGTGAGAACTGCCTGTCCAAAGGCTGCTAGGAGGGAGAGTGCATGGCAAATCTGAGGAGCTGAAGAGCCTGGAGGCCACCTTTCACCCCTCCCCACTTCCTCTATGCTTGACATGGGGCGCTCCTGTGAAACATGAGGAGTCTGTTGGCATGCCCCAGAATCTGGCCATGAAAGGGATGGCCAAGGTTGCCCCGGAGGACTCCCCAGCACTTTCAGTGTGTGGGTAATGACCTCTCCTAGCCACCCAGGGAAGATGGGGGTTGGGCTCACTTTTGCTTTTTCTTCTTGCCCTTCTACTTCTTAAGGGAGGACATTTCACCAGCACACGGAATACAGAAAGCTTGCTTGGAATGTGTCAGGCTAAGCAAAAACACATGGTCTGGATATATTCTCCTAAAATAGAGCAAGAGAGAGGCGGGAAATAGAGCAGCCTCACATAAATCATCATTTGTCCAGGGAGAAGGTTTCTGACAGATATGCAGGGCACCAGTGTGTGTGTGTGTGTGTGTGTGTGTGTGTAATGGGTGGGGGGTGGGAGGGATGTTGTTTGATTTCCAAGGCAGATTTCATTGTCTGGTCCTGTCTGGAGAGCAGCATGCTTGTGCTTTCTACATCTGGAAGCTGGGTCTCAGTGTGGCCAGCCACTAGAGAGAAGCCCCGAACCCTGGGAAATAGTGAAACTCCTTCTGGGTGCTGCAACTGGCCAGAGATCCCTGCTGGGGGCAGGAGTCAAGCAGGTGGGCAGCCAGGGGTTCTAGAGCATCAGAATCCATAGTTCTACCCAGCAGAGGATGTGGGAACAATACAATCCTGTGCAGTGGAGGTGTCAGCAGAATCATGGGGCTCTGTGCCCTCATCACACATCCCTGGCCTTCCCCATCCATGCTCCACACAACACCCAGAGTGATCTTTACAAAGCACAGCTCTGAACAACTATTTCTCTCCCTCCGTCTTGTCTCCCTCTATGTGCCTCTGTCTCTTTCTCTCTCACACACACATATATATACATGCACATACACATAGGTGTACATACTTTAAATGGTGTCCTATTGCTCTTAAGATAAAGAAAAAAGTTTCTAACATTTAGACATAAAATATCCCTATAGTTAAATCCTTGGGTTTTTTCTTTTCTGAACTCATCTTGTGCTATTCTCCGACCACGTTAAACTTTGTATCAATTCCACCAATCCATCCTTCCTCCTGCCACAGAGCCTTTGCACATGCATGGAAAACTTTATTCCCTGTTACCTCTTCATTTTGTTCTCAACTCCAACACCTGGCCTCCTACTCAGGTCCATTTTCCCTTCTCTAAACTCCTAAAACACCCTGTATTTCTCTTTCAAAGCCCTCATTACTACTATGGATTTACATTTACTTGTATTATTTGACTAATGTTGATTAATCTTTGATTAATCTCGGTTCTTACCTCCCACCCTCACCCTCCTCGTCAATCCTGGGACAAGAAACAGGGCAGGGTCTGTATATAGGTTTTGGTTGTGTCAATTCTATTTTTTTGTTTTGTTCTGTTTGTATTATCATTGTACCATGTCTGGTACATAAAACAGTGTCTGGTACATGGCTGAAACTAAAGACATTTTTTTAATGAATGAGTGAATTTCCTGGCTGCTTCTTCCTACGGTGGGTGCCTGAATAATCTCTAGTACTTATATCTTGGGGGTTCCCCTCTGCTGGGGCTTTTATCTAATCAAAGATGTGCTGGTCCCTGACTGCGTATTTCAGCAGTGAAAGGGGAAGGGTGGGGGGCTGGTGAATAATGACAATCCTTTCTGGAAAGAAGATTTTCTGAGCAAAAGGTGATTGTAGAGATTATCTACTGACTCTTCATTATACAGGTGAGGAGATAGTTTTTCAAGGTCAGGGCTCATTACATCACCAGCCATATTTACAGCCTAAATTGTCAGTACTTCAGACACCAATTCTTCCATAAAACCTTGCTGCCTGCCCTCAGTCATAGTGCGTGATCCTTCCTGAGTTCATTGCCCTTTTTTTTTTTTCTTAAAGCAAGATTAACCAAACTAATAAAGCTCCAGCATTTCTTCTCCTTCCCTCCTGGGTTCTCTCTCTCCAATCTCAGTGTCCATCCCCAGTAGGCCCAATGACCCTTTCCACTGCAAGGGTGCCTAGCATCTTCTAGAGGGTGCCTCCTATGCCCACCTTTCCCGATCTAACATCATCCTTACAACTTACCTGTTCTATATGTTTGATACATTGATTTGTAACTTTGCTGACTCAACTGTCAATCAAACCACCTAGCTCTGTTCATGGGTTTATATGCAGCACACCCACTTTCAAACCAGAACCTCCTGGAGCTGTGAAGCAGCAGGAGCTTGGGACACTGTTATAAACCAGCATGGGAGTTTATAAACCAGCATGGGAGTATACCCCACTTGGGTTCGGTCAGCCCTGTCTCAGCAGAAAAAGCAGTAGATTCTCCCAGGAATTACCCCAGCCAGGTGTATGTTAAAGACCTCTACTGCTCATCAAAACTGAATTGACTTGGTTTTTCTATCACTTTCCATCTCTCCATGGACTGAAAGTGAAATCTTGAGTGGGGTGTGTCCCATCTAAGTGGACTATAGATCATCCAGGCCCATGTGGACAGTGTAAAATACCCTGGGCTCTATCACTGGCTCAGCCGTGTTAGCTGGAGCTAAGTCTCCCTGCCTGATTTGCAAGTGTGGAATATGTCCCAGGCCTTAACTTCCCCATCTGTAAAATGATTCCGACTCAACAACTGCCTCTGTATGTTTCTAGATGCATGCATGTTCTGTCACTTAACTGGGGAGAGGGAGGCATGACTTGGGTTCATTATCTCATACCTGGGAGGCATGGCTAAAATAAGCCAGGTGTCAGACAATGGGGAGTGGTAGAGAGCATGGTGCATTGGGCATGTGCCCACCAAGGGGAACAGGATGGCAGGATCTGGTAGATAATGAGGCTGTCCCTCCAACCTCTGTCCTGCCCCTCTCCCACTGGGTAGAAGCCATGGGCTTAGGCTGGGACCCACCCCAACCACAGCATGGTACTCCTAAAGCCATAAGTATCAGTTCAAGGTGATTCAATTAGCCCAAAGCTCAGGTCGTTGCTGGACATTCTGAGGCACATAAAGGCTAGTTGCCTACCAGTGGTATAAAATGAAGTTGTAATGTCTAGGATCACAACCACCATTTTGTCCCCATGAGGGAAGCCAGCCTTACGATGAAGTCAGTCAGGGAGGAATGGAGGAAGCAGAAATAAATTGGGTCCTCCATGACCTTATTGAGCTCTATTTCTAATCTATTTCCAGGTTTTTCAGGCATTTGGTTTGAGTTTTCCTTTGGTTTGTTTTTTTACTTGTAAGAAGATTCTTACTCAATTTAACGCCATCCAGTATTTACCATGTGAGAATACAGAACCACAGTTTTTTCAGATCTTCTTTTTCTTTCCAAAGAAAATGTGTAAATTTGGATTTTTAGCTTAAATTACATTATTAAAGTACCATGTGGGCCAAATAAACATCTCTATGAACTCCCAGTCCACACTTCCTACTTCTCTAGGGGTCTAACTTTATTTTTTTAAAGATTTTATTTATTTATTGGGGTGCCTGGTGGCTCAGCCGGTTAAGTGGCTGCCTTCGGCTCAGGTCATGATCCCGGGGTCCTGAGATCGAGCCCCACATCGGGCTCCCTGCTCAGCGGGGAGCCTGCTTCTCCCTCTCCCTCTGCCTGCCACTCTGCCTACTTGTGCTGTGTTAAACAAATAAATAAAACTCTTAAAAGATTTTATTTATTACTAGAGAGAGAGCGCATGCACATGAGACAGAGAAAGAGAGAGCAGGACCTGTGGCAGGCGCAGAGGGAGAGGGAGACTCCCCACCGAGCAGGGAGCCCGACGTGGGACTCGATCCCAAGACCCTGGGATCATGACCTGAGCTGAAGGCAGATGCTAAACCAACTGAGCCGCCCAGGCGCCCCTGTAGGGGTCTAACTTTAATATTCTCTGTTTCTGTGACTACAAATCCTTGCTAGACCCCCTGTATTTTCTTTCCAATAGTCGTAACCTGGCTTTGTGTTGCCAGCTCTGTCTTTGAATCTTAACATTCTCTGGAACACTGAAGAAGTAGTCTTGAGTTCCTGTCACTAAGCTAATGAGTGTCTGGATGACTTAAGAGTTCTGAAGTCTCACAAGGTTCAGGTAGGATGGGAAAAATTAGAAAAAACATCTAAGGGTATCATACCTATCTATTCATTGCAGTCCTCTTCACCACCACCTCCAGCTGGCCAAGGGAGAGCACCTTCTCCCAGCTCCAGCAAGACCACCGCTATATCTCCTGGCCCCTTTCTGGGCTCTGTCTCTTCCACTGAGTCGCAGACCATCAGAATTGGGAACAATCGGGGCGCCCGGGTGGCTCAGTCATTAAGCGTCTGCCTTCGGCTCAGGTCGTGATCCCAGGGTCCTGGGATCGAGCCCTGCATCGGGCTCCCTGCTTCTCCCTCTCCCACTCCCCCGGCTTGTGCTCCTTCTCTCGCTGTCTGTCTCTCTCAAATAAATAAATAAAATCTTTAAAAAAAAAAAAAAAAGAATTGGGAACAACCATTTGCTTGAGCCTCCTCATTTTGCAGATGGTGGAAAGAGGTCCCAGACGTGGGAGAACCTTGCCTATGACTACATAACTAAATTAATAAAGGTGCCAAATCTAAAATCCACAATTTCTGACACTCAATTTTATCTACATTTTACCATGGTGTGTCTCTTTTTTTATCCCAAACTAAACCATCCAGGCCAAGAAGCTATCTTTGACCAGGACACACGATCATGGAATGATCATGGTACTTTGAGGCCAGTTGGCCCTGAGCTTGAATCCCAGCTCTGCCATTTAAATGGACAATTAACTTAAGCATCCAGAGCCTCAGTTTACCCCATATGTAAAGAAAGTATGAAATTGTACCTCATTTGGTTTTTATGATAATTAAAAAAACCATTCATGTAAAACATTTAGCACAGTATCTGCCATATGGTGGGAATTTAACAAATGTTTAATTTCTTTTCAGAAAGCTTATAATTCTAGGGAAGAGGCATTGCTGCTTAACTCTTCTCTGCTGGATTGTACTCATCTATTTATGCAAGCACTGATCAGAGATCAGCGAGCACCTACAATGTGCACGGATTTGCTAGACGCCATAGGTACAATAATGAATAAATAAGGCAAGGCTCCTGACCTCCTAGCATTTGTTATCCAGCAAGGAAGATAGTCATTTAAACAAGTGTGTAGAAAATACGCAACAGAGTCCCTGATACTCTCTAGAGCCAGAAGCCATGTTAGGGAATTGATACAATATGTGGCTAAAATGAAGGGCTCTGGGGCACCTGGGTGGCTCTGTTGGTTAAGCGACTGCCTTCGACTCAGGTCATGATCCTGGAGTCCTGGGATCGAGTCCCACATCGGGCTCCCTGCTCGGCAGGGAGTCTGCTTCTCCCTCTGACCCTCTTCCCTCTCGTGCTCTCTCTCATTCTCTCTCTCTCAAATAAATATAAAAACTTTAAAAAAATAAAATAAAATAAAATGAAGGACTCTGGGTCCCATTGCTCAGAACTGAGTCCTGGGTTGGCCTCCTACTAGTGGGTCACCGCAGGCAAGTCGCTGAACCTCCCCGGGCCTTAGTTCCTTATCTCTAACATGAGGATAATAATAGTTCCTGCCTCATAAGACTGGTGCGAGGGTGCAAGCATATATAACAGTGCCTGGCACAAAAAGGACACTCAGTAACATCCCTTGTTATTATCTGGGGTGGCATGGTTCTCACTAATGCTGCATAGCTTGATTTTCACTGGAAAGCCACAACAGTGGTCCTGCATGTCTGAGCTGAACAGAGAAGCAGCATCTCCAAGCTGACTCCCAGGCACTGGGAAGACAGATCTGGGGGCCTGGGGGTGCAGAACCAAACAGCCACGTCCTCAAGGCTCCAAATCCTTCTGCCCACATCACTAGGATGGATTCTTGGCCCCCATCTTGTGTTCCTTTGCAAAGAGATCACTTGCTCCAGACAGCCTGGGAGGCGAGGCCTCTGCCAGGTTGTCACTCCTCATTTGAACAAACGATATTGTGTTTGCTTTTTCTTCTATTTACAGACACTTTATCCCACAGTCACAGACAACATGGCATAGTGGCCTCTCCAGGGTGGTTTTCACATGTGCAGAGGGGATGTTCTCGTACATATCTGATCATGCAGTCATATTAACACAGAGGCTTTCTTCCCCCTGATGGGCTCCACCTGGCTTTCAGTACCTATCAGAACCTAAGATGTTATTTTTGGGAGAGATTTCAGATTGTCTAGGGCATAGGCCAACTTCTTCTTTTATGGATGGGTAAACCAAGGCCTAGGGTGAAACATAACCTGCAGGAGGTCACCAGCAGGTCAGTGCAAGAGCCAGGGTTAGAACTCAGGCTTCCAATAATCCCTGACAAGGGTTATTTCTGCTTTTCGGTAGCTCCAGTAAGGCTTAATGCTGAAAGGCAACCACTTTCTTTTCAAATCTCAACCAGAATCAATTGGCTGTGCCTCCCTGGAGTACTCTGCAAGGGAAGGTGATGAAGCCACGTTCAGTCTCCTGAAGAAAAGAGTTGTGATCAATGAGCAATGTCTGCCACGGTCAGCCGTGTGGGGCCATGTATTGCACACATTCATTATTGTTGGCTTGGTGTAAGCCAAAAGAGGTACTGCTGGTGGTGGAACTTCAATCCAGGCCACAGGCAGGAAGGAGAATCTGAGGTGTTAACTTGGAGTGGGCTTGGAGAATATGGAAGAGACAATGTCAGTACACCACTGCGTCTCTCCTGGCAACACACACACACACACACTCCAGATGCCCCCTGCAGGCAACCCTTTAACCCCCCTCCACTCCAGCCCCTCCTTCTCTCTTTTGCAAGGTAAAAATCTACCACTCCCCAAGGAATTGTCATGGGTTAGATGAGAAAGGCGGGAGCGTAAGTGGTGGTTATAGTCACCAACCGTGTGGACAGAGAATTCTGGTCTTAAATCCCAGCTTTCCACTCAATCGGTGGTTTACACTGAGCACCTGGGGGCCTCAATTTCCTTCTCCGCAACATGGGGATGATAATGCCTGCTGGTCCCACAGGGGGACTGTAAGGACTAAAAGAGAGAAAGCATGTAAAATCCTAAGGACAGTTCCTAGCATATAATAAACTCTCCTACAATAAAATGGCAGCTGAACATGAATGTATCTTGAAAATACAAAATTCCAGGGCTGTAACAACTTCTTTCCAGATATTTCTCCCGAGACCAGGGAAACAAAAGCAAAAATACACTATTGGGACTTCATCAAAATAAAAAGCTTCTGCCCAGAGAAGGAAACAATCAACAAAACTAAAAGACAACCTATGGAATGAAAGAAGGTATTTGCAAATGACATGTCCAATAGTGGGTTAATATCCAAAATACATGAAGCTCAATACCCAAAACACAAATAATCCAATTTAAAAATGGGCAGAAGATATAAACAGATATTTCTCCAAAGAAGACATACAGATGGCCAACAGACATGTGAGAAGATGCTCATCATCAATTATCATCAGGGAAATGCAAATCAAAACTACAATGAGGTATCACCTCACACCTGTCAGAATGGCTACAATCAACAACACGAGAAACAGATGTTAGCGAGGATGCAGAGAAAGGGGAACCTTCTTGCACTGTTGGTGGGAATGCAAACTGATACCGCCACTGTGTAAAACTATTGAGGGTCCTCAAAAAGCTAAAAATAGAACTACCCTATGATCCAGCCATCGCACTACTGAGTATCTACCCAAAGAATACAAGAACACTAATTCGAAGGGACACATGCACCCCAATTTTTATAGTAGCATTATTTACAATAGTCAAGATATGGAAGCAGCCCAAATGTCCATTCATTGATGAAAGGATAAAGAAGTGATATATATACATACACACACATATATATAATGGAATATTACTCAGCCATAAAAGAGAATGCAATCTTGCCATTTGCAATGACATAGATGGAGCTAGAGAGTGTAATGCTAAGCAAAAAGAGTCACAGAAAGATAGATATGATTTCACTCATGTGGAATTTAAGAAACAAAACAAACAAGCAAAGGGAAAAAATTAAGAGAGAGAGACAAATCAAGAAACAGTCTCTCAGGGTGCCTGGGTGGCTTAGTCGGTTAAGCATCATCTGACTCTTGATTTCAGCTCAGATCATGATCATAAGATCAAGCCCTGCATAGCACTCTGCACTCAGTGGGGAGTCTGCTTGGGATTCTCTCCTCTCCCTCTATCCCTCCCTCACTTGCACACTCTCTCTCTTCCTCAAATAAATAAATCTTGAAAGAAAGAAAGAAAGAAAGAGACTCTTAACTCTAGAGAACAAACTGATGGTTACCAGAGGGGAGGTTGGTAGGGGGTATGGGGGAAATGGGTGATGGGGACTAAGGAGTGCACTTGTCCTGATGAGCACCAGGTAATGTGTGGAAGTGTTGAATCACTATATCATACACCTGAAACTAATATTACACTGTGTTAACTATGCTTGAATTAAGATAAAAAATTAAAAAAAAAGAAAATACGAAGTGCCGTGCAGAGTTCCCTTGAGCTGTGAACTACTCATTCTTCCGGTTGGATAAGATACCCCTGCATAGTGAGGCCCCTCAGAGCCCTGTCACTACTGGGTTTTCTGAATCAACAGTGAGAGTTTTAGAAAACTCATTGTGCTCGGTAAATTGTATCCTCATATCTTGAAATACGAATCAATGGCTTAGAGTGATTGTATGTGGTTAATTAGGATGCTTCAATGATCAGAATACTCCGTCCACACAATGTACTGGCGTTGTCTGGGTGACAGGACTGAAGGCACCAATTCTCAACAGCCCCTCAAAAAGGTTTTAGAAAGGCAGTTGGGGGAGCAGGGGCAGGGGGAGGGAGAGAAAAAGACAGTTTAGTATTTTTACTAAAAATAGAAAGGAATTAACAATGTTCAGGTAACCAAACTGGGCAATTTCTGTCAAACCCCCACCCCGGTGTCTGCTTTGAAGAACTTGAGATTCAGAGTGGTTAAAGGAGTTGTATAAGGTCACACAGTGGATAAGTAGCAGAACCAGAAGGAGAATCCGTGGCACCTTGGTCCCTCCCCACTTCCACTGGCACACAGTAGAGGGTGCAAGAGAATCACCTGAGAAGCTTGTTAAAAACACACGCCTCAGGGGGCGCCTGGGTGGCTCAGTCGGTTCAGCGGTTCAGCGTCTGCCTTCGGCTCAGGTCATGATCCCAGGGTCCTGGGATCCAATCCCACATCGGGCTCCCTGCTCAGCGGGGAGGCTGCTCCTCCCTCTCCCGCTCCCCCTACTTGTGCTCTCTCTCTCAAATAAATATAAAATGAAGGAAGGAAGGAAGGAAGTTACCATTTATCAAATAAAAAAAAAATACACACCTCAGTACCAGGTACTCAGCGCCTGTGAGGTGGGGCCCAGAAACGGGTACGACTACACCAGTTGCCCAGGGATTCTGAGGCTCAGTCAGGTCGGTCAACCGCCGCGAGGCCCTGGCCACTCAAAGTGGGACCGGACCAGTAGCATTGGCATCACCTGGGAGCTTTTAAGAACTGCAGAGGAGCCCAGCCTCCAGTCCAGACGTCCTGAATCAGAATCTGCTTCTACCAAGTATCCCAGGTGTGTGTGCCTTGGGGCGGCTCGGAGCCGCCAGGTCGGTAAGACGCTCAGCCACAAGGCCGGCGGCCAGTGCCATCAGCAGTGCGCTTTAAAAGGCGGCGAAATTACCACAGATATCTGCCTTGCACCGAAGAGAATATACAGACCTGGGATGAAGTCAAAGTAAGCCTTTAGCCTTGTAGGTATCAGCAATATTTTCAACACCCAGCTACCTCAAAGACGCGCCTCCTCTGTTTCTTCGTAGTTCAGCTGACTGAAACTTCTAACTGCAGGTGAAAGGTAATTTGACGTTTTTTAGTGAACCTTAATATTTCTTCAGATGTCTTGGCAGCCGTCTTACTATTGCCTACATAAACATAGACCAGTTTCTCCAAGTTGTCCTTATCTCACAGAGAACATCTTCACTTTCTTATACTCTGATTTCTCATAAGGCCATTAGGGTCTTTTTATGTCCTTTGGAGTATCGTGGCTTGTTTCTGAAGAGTCTTGTTCCGAGGTGACTTCGAATAGTGGGTATTGTGGAGTGCATGACAACCAACCTTTACATCTGAAATGAGGTGGTGAGGAATCTCTAGGAAAGCGTATTGTTTGATTTCTAGTGTTACACCATTTGCGTGGGGTCCTCCCCTTTAAATTACAAAATAAGTTTCCCTCGTGCCTGCTGTGGGTCCAGAGTTTGTGTTGAACTAGAGCAGCAGATCGTTGCCCCTGCTATTTTGCTGGCATGGATATAAATAAAGCCAAATGTTTTGTTTGCTGCTCTTCTTGTTTCTTGAGCAAGGTAAGGCCAAACTCAGTGGGGATCACGTCCCCAAACCGGCAATCTTAGCCACTAATGGAGATGGTCCTGCAGAATTTGTTGGGGTGGGTGGGGTGATGGGGTAGAGGGGGTTGGAGGGAAGGTTCCATCACATGTCACAAAACAAAACTTACACTCATTATTAGGGCTCTCTTCCCTGCTGGTACTGGTTTGGGTCTCGTCCCCCTCCCTCACCGCACCACGGAGTCCTTAAAATCCCCGCTCTTACCCTGAACCTTCCAGCATGTGCCCAGAGGTTTGGAAGTGGGCCCAAAGGTGACATGTCTCCCAAGCCTTCCCTTTCTTTGCACGCGCCAGGTCACCTGGCCACGTGGCCGATACTGGAGCGTGTCTCCCCGGGTGTAGTCAGAACCATGGAGTTTGAGCTCCCGCCTTCCCATCTCTTGCTCTTCAAACAGCCTGACCCAGAGCAGGAGCTCACTAAACCTGCAGCCTGAACTAATGAACAGGCTGGAATCCGTTGGCTAGAAGGGGGAGGTGCGGGAGGGAGAGCAAGAAGGAGTTTAGTCCTGACCGTTATTAGTATTCGCAACTCTGAGAAAGCAGCCACACAGAGTCCCTCTTGGGGGAGCCTCCAGGGAGCACTGCTGTCTAACCCGCAAAAATAGAAAAATAATTTTCTTTTCAAAACGCCACACTACCCAAGTGATTTGCTAATGGGTTCTGGCAGCCTTTGTATTAGCCGGAGAAGCCATTCAGACCACCACTGACAATGTCAAACTTCTAAATTGCTCTTGTTAAAACCTGCACATCAAAATTAAATAGGAAACACCTGGCGAGCTGCTCCCCAGCCCCCACCCCAGGGAAAGCCAGGAGTGCCACTAGGTGGCCAGAGGAGCTTGGCCAAGGAACAGGCCCCCCTCTAGAACACCCAGAGATATTCTGACATCTTTGGGAGGGGGTGGGGTTGGAGGCCTGAACACGGAGGACTTCGGACTTTGAGTCAGATCTGACACACCGGTGTGGGTGATATAGTTTGGGAATATAAGTGAGGTTTGGTGGGGTGAGATCCGGAGCCCATAACCAAGAAAGAATTCTTGAGACGTCTTTGGTGCAAGATGGTGGTTTTATGAAAGCCCAGGGGACAGGACCGAGGGCGGAAAGAGCTGCTGCCCCAGGGTTGTGAGGGGTGGCTGATTACATACTTGGGAGTTGGGGGAGGTAAGGAAAAAGGGAGGTGTCCAAAAGGACTTTCATATGCTAAAGAAGACTCTCAGGATACTGGAGGCCTTGCTATTGTCAAGCTAAGGTTGTTTTTCCATCTAGCAAAGTATTAACATTAAGATAGTTG
Organism: Callorhinus ursinus; assembly: GCF_003265705.2. NCBI lineage: Eukaryota > Metazoa > Chordata > Mammalia > Carnivora > Otariidae > Callorhinus > Callorhinus ursinus. The sequence goes on from NW_027397065.1 coordinate 34,780,376, forward strand.
GAAGTTTCCTGGAGGAATGTCACACAGATCCCACCTGGGGGGGGGCGGTTGCGGGCTATCCATTTGTGCTTTGTCCTCAGTGAGCCTTCTGCTCCCTCATCACAGGTGCTTTTGTCTTCTTTTTGTCACCATTAAAAATCCACAGTTTTTGTTTTGCTTGAAAATCAGAAGACCTGGCCACCCTGGGCCACATTCCTTCACCGCAGTGGTTTACCCTCCATCTTACCAAACAACCGCTTTCCTTCCCGCCTCTTCGCTCTTTGGCCTTACCCGCCTGGTCCTCACTGCTGTGTGTTTCAACTCTTTTGAGTTCCTAAGCTTTGGAGATAGAGGGCCTTGGCTTCAAATGACCTTGGAAAGGTCCCATCCTACCTGCAAACCTTGATTTTTTTTTTTTTTCTCATCTATAAAATGGAGGGAAAGAAGCCCACCTAGTAGTACTATGTCAATTAACCAATAGAATAATTATCTGTGGGAACCTACTTCTTTCTCCAAGTGTCAAGCAGCTTAAAACTGTAAGATCTTTGAAACTAATGCCTTTACTGTAATGGAGCTTCTTCTACTCTTTGGGGGCATTTTCCCTCCCCGCCCCCCCAACCCAAACAGCCAGCATTTCTACTAACCAATTACAACATTTACAGAGAGCCTTGTCTGTGCAAGACACACTTCTCTCACTTTGTGTCCATTATCACACCTGGCAAAGCTGGAACGAGGCTTCCCGGCTGATCAAGGAGCAAGTAGGGCCCGAGAGGCTGAATCACCCACCCAAAGCTACTGCCTTCGGAGAGGCCTCCCCCAAAGCCTCCTACCATTACCACTGCCTCCTTCCTTCCTGCCCTTGATCACCTAGAATAAGACAATTTTCAGTGAATTGCTAGGCTCTGGAGTGACACCTGTTTGCCCAGAGCAGAAATGACACCTTCGAAGTCAAATTTTCTCAGCTCCCAGCTCCACAAGAAAAACCTATCTGGGGGCCCATTATGGCTGCATTCTAGAAGCCGTCTACTCGGATGCTTAAATATAGCCGTTCTTCAGTTCTCAGGCGCTGGTGGCAGGAAAAACATTTTGAAGGGCAAATAAATATTTATGTCTGAGGGCTCTTTGTGCACAGTAAATGTTTGATTCTGTTGCCCCAGTTCCCTGGGCTGAGAGTCAATTATGGAGCCCAGAAGAGAGCGTGGAAGTAAATATGCATTCAGCACCTATATCCCTTCCACGAGGCTAGAGTGAACATCTCTGTGCAGGCACTGTGCCCTGAGTCCGCGGAAACAGGCTGTGAAGTGCTTGCATGTGCCTGGAGACTCGCCTAGTGCTTCGCACTAATTCTCTCATTTAATTGCCGCAACCCTTCATTTTATAGATGAGAACCAGCTGAGGTTGTTTCTGGCCTGTTGCGTGTCGACACGGGCCCAGGAAGAAAAGATCATCTTTTTTTCTTCCCTTTCACACTAAAGTGTGGACTCGTTGGAGAGTAGCAGGGATGGTAACAGTTGCCCAGACGCTCTTGGGCCCTTCGCAGGAGCAGCCCCTCTAAGCACTTGTAATTGCTGTGAATCCTCCGAGCGGCATGCTAGATGGATGAATGAAGTTGTACCGATCTGCTCACACCCCAGGTAGTGGGAGGAGAAACCTCCCTGTGCATGATTCCTGAGTCTCTGTGGAGGAGCTTTCGGAGCAAAGAATCCTCCAATGGGATCAGCTGGTTAGGGAAGGACCAGCGTTCTCGGGTGGATTGGCCTCCCTGCTCTCTTGACCCTCTCTCCTTCTTCCTTTCTTACTATCCTTTCCCCTTCTTTGTCTTCCTTCTTCATAATCTTTCCGTTTTCCTTTTGGTCTCCTTTTCTGTTCTACTCTTCCATTCTTTCCTGTTTTTGGCATTTCCACCCCCCATCTCCCCTCCCGCGCTCCTTCCTCCGCTTTTTCTCCCCCTCTTTCTCCTCTCCCTCCTTCCTCTCCCTCCTCCCTCCTCCTCCTCCCTCCTCCCCCCTCCTCCTCCTGCTCCCCACAGAGTTACCCTCAGACCCCGAGACTGCCGGGGAATGTTCGCAAGAACTTCGGGGGCTGGGGGAGCCGGGGGAGCCTGCAGCCACGTGAGGGAAGTAGTCCCAGATGTGCTCTTGGTGCCAACAGTCAGCCTGAAATGTAAACGTGTGCCGAGCTCCCGGAAAAAAGCCCTTACAGCTGGAGGGCTGGCAATGCCAGAAGGAGGGGGAAAGGGGGCCTTGCTCCTTAACCAGAGATGGATCCAAATCTGGTCTTTGCATATATTTATGCCTCCACCATCCCTTTTTGCTTTTGCAGAAAGGTGATCCATCTTCCCCCAAGTTTATTAGAGGCGGTTTTCCAACACCACTTATAAGATATTGCAGGCAGCCCCGTGATTCATGGCCTCATTTATAACCCATAGCACTTGGGAAATTTGGGGGAATATTTCTCATTAAATCTATTTCCCAACTCTTCAGAGCTGCCTCCACCTCCAAGAAACACCAGGAAATTCAAGACCAATTTGAGCAGTGGGGCGAGGTGGATCTCCCCGAGTTGAAGGAGGAAGGCTGGGATGAGGGACAGATACTGTGATCTTCCAGCTGGGTTTCTCAGGGCGCTGGGGTAGATTTCCCACATCCATAAAAGCCGTGTGCACCTCAGCGCTTCATCATAGGTCTGTTTACCCCTGCCTCTGCATCTTTCCTTAGCGGAGGTGTCTCTCCAGGAGATGGTTCTGTAGGGGTCAACAGAATGAGTGACCCATCAGACCAGGTCAGGGGTCAGCCTGTTGGTCAGCAGGAACCTTTATTATAAAGAAGGCTTCCTTCTATAAGGAGTAAACGAGGACCGCATTTCTTGGATTTTGCTATCAGATTCCTTCCAAATGCCTGGAGTGATCTTTTTCTTAACAGTAAGCATTGTTTATAGCTAGTAATCCATTCCTTTGACCAGTGTGGGCATTAAGTCACTCTACCTTGGACACTAGGCCAGGTGTCTGTAAGGTATACTTTTATACTTTGACCATTATTTAAAAAAAAAAAAAAAAGTCTCTTGCTGAATCTTGACTTTTGGAAAACCCAGGGCTCTCCCCTTCCACACCAACAGCTGTCCCTACCTAATCCTCTATTCTAGCGCTGATTTTTTTCTCTTGGTGATGGCCATCTCCTGAGATAAAGGGATAAAACCAAACTTTTCTAATATTTTGCCTTCCTGCCCCACCATGGTTTAGATATGCCACAGTCTCAACCTATAGGATGCGAAATTAGGAAAAAGATAAACAGGCTTAGTGTTTTTTATATTTACATACTGGGCTGTAAAGGGTAATAGTCAACTTATGGAATTCAACTCTGTGCTGAGCAGTAAGAGGCAGATAAATCGTTTAAATTTTGGGCAGTTTCACCTGCCATCCTGGTCAATGTATGCCCAGGGAGACGCCGAGATAGAAAACATGAATCTGTTACTCATTGCCCACCCCACATCCTCTTGTGGTAGTGTTTTGAGACCTAACTTTTTTTTTTTTTTTTTTGAAAGTGAAATAGAGTTTATTACTCATAGTTCTGGAGGAAGTATACAGCGTGCCTTGAGTGGCCACATGGGGAGGTCAGGGCAGGGTGTGGGCAGAGAGCAAGCAGCAGGACTTGGGGCACAAGGCACATGCCTTTGTTAGGATCTGTGGGTAGAGTGCTTTTGGGGTTCCCAGGCTAAGGCTGGATTGGTCAATTCAAACCAAAAATGGGAGGTTTTGGTAAGCTCTATGGTGGTCTTATCTCAGGGGTGCACAAGGGAAGGAGTTGGGAGGCAGAGGGGTCTGTCCATTATCAGCAGCGTTGGGGAAGTCCTCTCAGAAACTTACACCTGTTACTATGTAGGCTGTCATAAATGGCATGCACTTGACAAAGGGGCTAGTATCGGTTCAAGGGCCCTGCAAGCCACTTAGCTTACAAGCTGGATGCTGAGGCAGCAATATAATACAATAGTTTAGTTAAACTCTTGACAGCCAGTCAGTCTTCCATAGGTCCGACCACCCATGTAGGCCTACCCCTAATTCCAGAGGGTTGTTTAAAAGGGAATTGTTGGTTGTAGAGACTACACTGTAGACTGAGCTTGGATGAACAGCCTAGAGTATACGTATGTGTGAATGGGAAGCTCTCCATGATACAGGAAGGAACTTTTTCAGTGTTCTTCATTCCTTTGTGGAGATCTGAGTTTCCATGTGTTATTTTATTCTAAGACCTAGTTTTTGTAAAATAGGTCCTTCCTTCCGTCGTTTTCTATAACTAAAGGTGACAAAGCATGGCCTGGGAAATGGAATAGAGGGCCAAGTCTGGCCCACTGCCTATTTTTGTAAATAAAGTTTTATTGGAACACAGCCACGCTCACTTATTTATGTCTTTGGCTGCTTTTTTTGCTACAACAGCAGAACTGTTGTATAGTTGTGACAGAAACTGTATGACCAACAAAGCCTAAGATATTGACCATCTGGCCCTTTAAAGAAGTTTTCAACAATTACATATTACTGTGCAGAGCTGTGTACTCCAAGCCGTCCTATGTGGTATTTTATGGGTGATTTAAGGGCTTTTCAAGGGCCATTTTAACTAGCTATGCCTTTGCCTTACACACTGACTTCTGTTTGTCCCTCCAGCAAAGATTCCCCTCTACTGTGGGCACTTTGTTGTTGGTTTTTGGTTTTATTTTTTTAACCCAATCCAGCCAGCTATTTTTGGACTTGTGTGTGTATAGTCACGGCACTTACTTTTGGAGGGTTCTCAAAGGAAGCCTTCCCTGGAGGATGGGCTGAATGTAACAAGAGCAAGAACATCCCTGTGATGTGTTTCAAGGACCAGGGTTTCATGGAGCCACATGTGGGGGACATACTACAGATAGGGGCCTCCACTGATGGCCCGATGCTTTCTCATGGTGACATCTCTCTTAAAATGTTTGCAGATGCTGAATGATCCCCATGACTGCCTAGATTTGCTGTGGCCTGTGCTCTGGGGACACATTATTGGGAAGGAAGCTTGGATTTTCCAAGCCCAGTCCGGTTTGTTGCGGGTTCAAAGCAAGGCTGCAGAGCCTTGGAACTCCCGCAGGTGAAAAGACTCTCACAGGTCAGCTTGCTATCCAGGGGCTTCCAGTCCCAATCATCAGACTCTCCAGAAATGCTTATGAAAAATACAGATGCTCAGCTCTTGCCCCAGGAAGTGCTGATCTCAGGGATGTGGCATGGGGGGTAGGCCTCTGTGTTAACAAACCCCACCAAGGAGTCCGAAGAACAGCCAGGTGTGGGAGCTGCTAATCTAGTCCCCATACCTCCTTTGAGAGCTCAGGAAGATGAACCCAAACATGGCCCACCAGATGACCAGCCAGGACCAAATTCTGGGGGCCTTGATAATCTGTCCCTACCAGTGGTCTCCCAACCCACTTTATCAGAGCCCTGGGGTTTTCACAAAGATGCCTTTGAGGCTGCCCTGGGAACAGAATGACAACCAGGGGCTGGTCCAAAGAGCAGGGTTCTGGCCTTGTCCGTGTTCAACCAGACTCCCTTCACATGCATGTTTTATATATTAGGCTCTCCTTAGATTTTGTTTCTAGAGCAAGAACAGGCAGGAAGAAAGCATCTGCTAATGGGGGCAAAAAAGGAAAATCTCAGCTCTGTATCTTGCAGCAAATCCATCTAACTTTTCTACTAGAATCTCCTTTTCTGAAAAATCTCAGGGGAGACTTTACCACCTAAACCTGCAAAGTATTCCCAGCCCTCATGATCACTTCTCTCAGAAGCAGAGAAGAAGATGGACCGGGTGTCCATCTGCAGTTCCCACAGATATAGATCTGAATGTGATTTGTACCTAAATCCTGCCTACTCCAAACTGAGCCCCTTCCCACTCTCTCTCTCCTCTAGGCCCAGAAAACAGCTCCCCTGAGCAACTCCAGTGCCTCCTGTGCTCGTGACTGCAAGTCAAATAGTGGTGGAGCACCTTCAGTGTGCCAGGCACTGTGTAAGGCTCTGGACAAGACAGGCATAATGTTCCGGCACACCGTCTAGGGAGGAGACAGAGGGAGGAATGTGGCCCTCACCACCCTTCCATGGGCAGCAGCTCCCAGGGCACTGCCTCTCCTACTTTACTTCCAAGACAATGCAAACTGCCTTTCAGGCTCCTTATCTATTGCTCAGGCCTTGGGTCCTCACCATCCCTCAAGCCCTGGATATAGGGCACATGCTTCAAGAAGGATTTCACCAAACCCCACAAACTGGGCAGAGGAACTGGCCCCCCATGGCTATGCTGGCAGCCCTGAAGTTTTGCTCAGCCTGGACAGACAGTGGGCAGGGATGCAGGGCACGGATGATCAGGGATGATCAGAGCATCCCAATCTGGTTTTCCTTTTTTGCCATCCTTTTGGGCTTCAGTCCTGCACAGCATCTCTGCCCTGCCACCTCCTGGCCAATATAAGTAGCGAGCAGGGGCCTGTGGGAGCGAAGTCCTGCTGCGGAGGCTGCAGGCAGCAGCTCTCCCGCGGCTCCTGAGGGATCCAAGGAGCATCCCGGAGTGCAGGCTGCCGAGACAGCACCCACACAGGCCATGGACAGGTGATGGGCAGACACCCGCCCAAAGGCTCCCCCAGAAAAGGGTCCTGGCAGAGGCAAGGATCTGTTTTCTTTCTTGTTGCATTTCTTTAAGCCTTTTAGCTTCTCTTGCCCCTGGTGTCTGTTTACATGTTGAGATGCTTGCATATTTCTGTGTGTGTATGAGTGTGTGTGTGTGTGTGTGTGTGTGTGTGTGTGTGTTTAGAGTCTAATTCTGTGTGCAGTATATGTTCTTTGCAGCCATAGACAACCTTTCCTCCTCATAATGCGGATCAAAACAAGGGCAACAGCCCAATGACTATGAATAGGATGGTAGTGAGAGACATAATAGTAATAATATGACACCCATCACATTTTCCGTTTGCTTGTGAAACCTTTCTCTTTGAGGGAAGGGCTGAGTTCGTTTTTAGTTCTAGAAACAGCTGCTCTATCATCAGGTGGTGCTAACAAGATTTCATGAATGGAAATGTGTTTAGGGAGTGAGGAAAGCTGCTGTGTATTCAATTAGGTCAAGCAAGAGCCACCTTCCCTAAATGCTGGGGTAACTGAGCCAAAGGCTGGGGGAGTGTGGGGGTGAGGCAGGCTAAGGGGAGCCCATGCAGTCGGTATAGGACCCCGGCAAGCTTCAGGGGGTTCAATGACTGAGGAGATGACCAGCCTCTGATGATTCAGAGTCTGTGTGCCTGGAAGTCAGCCTGAAACCTGTGGACGGGCAGTCCCTGCCATCACCCAGCCTCTCCCCTGGATGTCACTGTTGTGCTGTGTAAGCAACACTGGGGAGCACTTCTGGGACCATGGAAAACCCTCCCTGGCAGTGGCTGCCCCTTGGGGCTGGGAAGGCCCAGTCGGAAAAGGCAGGGCCAGGCCTATTTGCAGGCTTTTGGGAGATTGGGGTTCAGTGTCCCCCATACCCCCAGCTGAACGGTGCTGCCCGTGATAGCAACAGTGGGCGACTCCAAGGCTCTCTGGCTCCACGGATCCTGGGGGGGATGGATAGATTCTTCAGTACAGAGAGGCCCCGATGGCTGAGAGAAGTGGGGTCAGCTGCGCCCCAGCCCCACCGAGGCTCCCAGGCCCTCGGTCGCCAAGTCAGAAGCTGTGAGAACGGGTTCCGGGCCAGTGTGGGTGGGGCTTGAGAGCAGGGACGTGAGTCCAGATCCCATCCTCACTATCAACAGGCCAGTGAATGGGGGGAAATTGTTTCCTATCTCAGAGCCTCTGTTTCATCACGGGCGTTAAATGGGCCTGGACTCCGTTGCAGCATCATTGTGAGAAGTAGACGGGAATACTGCACACAGCGCCTTTGCAGATAGTACAGCTGCTCAGCAGGGGCAAAAGAAAGTTCACAAAGAACCTTCTGAGGCCTTAGCCGGCCTGGGAGGACAGTCTTGTGCCTGACCCAGTCATGAACATTAGCACTAGCTCCGCGAGTAGAACAAACCAAGAGATGTGGCCCAGACCTCATAGAGCAAGTGCCCTCTTTTTTCTTTACTTGGTTTTGAGTTGCCCTAAAACCCTGGCAGCCGCTTCACAGAGCCACATATGCATGTGTTTTGATCAATGTGTTGAGAGAAAGCACCCAAGTTTACCCCTGAAGCAGTCAAAGGACTTTTTTTCTATCTCAGTGTTGATGTATTTGGAATAACTGGAAACAGACTTAGGACATATTAACAGTAAAGGCTGTACAGAAAGCTCCAGGCAGGGTCTCCCATAGTGATGACAAGAAGAGGCATTGACCCTCTGAGGTGAGGCCAGGCCAGAATGTGTCCGCCTCTCCCCAGTCCTAATAATGCAGTCCAGTCGGGAAACAGAGCCCCTTCCCACTCTCTCTCTCTCCTCTAGGCCCAGAAATGCTGATTTTCTTCCTGGGAATGAGTTTTCACACTGTAAAGTACTGAGACAATGCCCTAATACGAATCCGCATGGTGTGGCTTTGGGTGGCATGGGCTAGTTTTACTGCTGTGGTCTCCATTTATGTAAGTTGCCAGTTTCACCAGGGTCCCATTCCCTTTGCACAAGTTAAGCTTCAGTGTTGAGGACCTGAGCTGGAGAGGGCCATTTCTTTCTCCCTTCCACCTCCTTCCCTCTAGTAGCACAGGTCTTCCCAATTGGGGTTCTGACCCTCCTGTTTCCTCAGCATCAATTCGATCTTTGGAGGTACAGACCTCTCTAAGTATTGAAATGGGCTGATTGAGACCACCACTCAAAACTCCAAGTAAATTAGGGATACAAGTGAGAGACCCATTTGATATGAAAGGACCATCATTTGCACATACGAAAGCTCTCGGAGAATGGCGAGTCCAGACTTGCTAACAACTTCTATCCGTAGACAAAGAACAAACTGGGAGATAGAGGGCACCCTTTTGTGCGTTTGAATTTTCTGTTTTTAGGGAACACTTTCAACATCCTCATTTCACAATCACTGACTCAACCTGTGGTTCCTCTTTCAGAGCATTTTGGGCCTCGTGTCCCAAAAGGAGATTTGTGTCTTTGTGTCTGAAGGATAATGGGGGAGAACGGAGACAAGTATGGCATGCTTCAGTGGGGAAGGTAAATTGGAAAATGAGGAGGGAAGCCGTGCCCGAGCAGCTGCAAAATTGTTCAAAACCATTTTCTCAACTGGGTTAATCGTTCTTCCCCGTGGTGCAGAGACACCTAGGCCTTTCGAGGTCTGCGTTTCTTTACTGCAAGGAGCAGCCTATTAAGGAGAGACAGTCTACCACCCGAAGCCGACTCTCTGCCCCTCTTGGCTTTCCCTCTCCCTCCCACTTCTCTCCTGCTAACACCATTGCCCCCCAAGGCAGAGCTCAGACAACTCTTTCCCCCTTGGCATCCGCTTTATCACTGGGAAGAGTTGTCGGTGATAGGAGGGGTGGGCAGACTTAAACCAGCTCTGCTTGCAGAGTAGGAATAATTATAAAATCTCAGGCTCTTATCCAATTACTTTGACATGTGGCCATTCTAGGGAGTTCTAACTGGATTAAGTTCATTATAAAAAGATTAGTCCTGGGATGGGGACTGTGCATAACAAAGTGAACCTTCAGAATGCATGCTGCTGGGCCACCAAGGACTTTGGGGGTAAAACCGAGTGAATGGCTTTGTTTATTGAATTACTGTTTAGGGATTTGCCAAGGAGTTTTGTTCAGATAGAGTTTGTGGCTTAAAGCAAAGACGGTCGGCAGTTTCCTGTTTGTTTTCCTTTTTTCAACACTCTTCTTCAATGCCATTATAGTTATTGTCAAAGCACTAACCCAAGATGTTTGTCGCTAATGTTCTATGTGAGCATGGAGGTGAGATTATTGATCAAAATGGGTCTGAGCCCCACGGAGCTTATATATTATTCATAAGCTATGTGTATATATGCACATGGAGAGTGCATGCATGGATGATACCTTGCATTTGCATAATGCTTCAGAGTGGTACAGAGCACTTGCACATTTCTCATTTGACCCACACAGCAATGCTTTGGGATAAATAGGCATTATTATAATGGTTTTACAGATAATGAAACTGAGGCTCTGGGAGGTTAACCTGTGGCCACCCAGCAAGAGAGTCCAGAACTAAGGTTACTCCTCCAATCTGCTGTTGCTAACCTAGCGTTCTACAAATACATGTTATATATGTATTTTAAACACAAAAGTATGTGTTCAGCTCATGGCAGTTGAATATTTGGATTAGCCAAGTTGGTTGAGATCAGCATGGCACTGTTTTTTGGGGGTCACCCCAAACACTTCTTCTAGAGTCTGTCCTCCTTTAGGGAAATTGGTCATCACTTCATCATCCTAGAATAAATGCCCAAGCCCCTTCTGAAGACCCTGATATTTGATAGATGAATATTAGGGTTAGTGGAAAGATGTAAATTACCAGCCAATCTCTTATAATTCACTCAGTTTTTGAGGGCCCCAAAACCCTCTGGGTGAATTGATGAGATTTAAAACTCTAAGTAGGTAAATAGGAGACCCCAGCCTTTGTTCAGAATTAGCAGTTGCTGCCCTTCCTCCTCCTAAGCCCACTGTGGACACCGCCAGTGGATTATCACACACTTTACTTAGCCGGGGCTTGTTCTTCCAACACATCTCCAGAGTCAGGAGTTGGCTAGCAGGGTGGCATCTATTTACCATCCCAATCCAGGACTTTAATGACCCCACAAAACTCCAGAGGCCTTGAGAGACACCAGCCAACTGGCCAGTCAGTCCCTTTATGTCTGATACAATCTTTAGGGCTTCATTTCATGATCAGCAATTGGAGACACCCAGGGAAGGTCAAGGAGAATGTGAAAGGATCAAAAGCCTTTACATTAGGTAGTAAATATATTCAGAATACAATTATAGTAAAAATTAGGGCAGAAGTTAGTGTGCCAGAAAAGAAAGTTTGTGCATAAGCAGAAATCTAGATTGCTTCAGACCAGTTCTCTGTACCCCCTCCTCCCCAAAAGGAAATACACATAGATATGGTATGTTGTACAAATGTTTACTCTCTAAGCACATCTAGCCTAGAGACCAAGGTTAAAAAACAAGCAAATAAGCAAAACCAATATAGACTGTTGAAGTATGGCCAGGATTCTCATTTGCAAATAATAGAACCCAAATTCAAAATGACTCTTAAAAAAAAAAAAAAAAAGAAACTTATTGGCTCATAAAACTTAGGATTTAAGGGCTTCAGACAAGGCTGGACCTGGTAGTTCACTAATGTCATTGGGACTTTTTTTCCATGTGATGGCTCCCAGCATTTCCACGCTTATCTCTTCGGTGTGGAGTTTGGCAGAAAAAGAAGCATTTTTTGTTTTGTTTTCTTTCCCCAATAGTTCCTGTAAAAGTTCTGGAACTTATTCTGATTGGGTCTGGCTTGGTCATGGGTGCATCACTGAGCCAATCACTGCTGCCAGGACACATACTATTCGCATTGGGCCAGGTCTGAGTCATGTGGAGCCTCTGGAGACTAGCCCCACTCCCTTCTCCACCCGTAAAACACACACACCAACTACTTACACTGAAAATGATAGAGATATGGTGACTGCAGGGAAAACTTCGTTGACTGCTTGCTGTGTACCAGGCTCAGTGCTAGATGCTAAAAGAAGCCTTGACCGATAGGTCCAAAGCTTAGCAGTTTGTAGGCTCTTTTCATATGAATAATCTTATTTGACCCTGACAAACACAAGGTAGATATTTTTATTATTACCTTTGTACAGATGAAGAAAGTTATGTTCAGAAGGGTTCTGTAACGCACTCTGGTAGACCTGGCACTTTAATTTTGATTTATCCGATGCCAAATTCTATTGCATTTCTATAATCCCTGTTTCTGGACAGGTGAGAAGGTTAAAATTTGAAAATCCTCACTCCTTTACCTGAAAGAGGCAAATCGGAGACTGGATTTCAATTTCTCCACTTAGGAACAAGCCTCAAACCCCAAATTTACACTAAGAAGAACTGCATCCTCCACTGTTCATCAGCACTTGGGTACATTGTAGAAATAATATCAGCTATGGTTTATTGAGCACTTATTATGTGCCAGACATGTAAGCACTTTGTAAAGATTATTCAGTGTAATGATAAGAGCAACCCAATGGACTAGCACTTCTTACTCCTATTAGACAGCTAAGAAGAGCAAGGCTGGGAAGGCTGAAATGACCTAACCTGGGTAGTATGTGGAGCCACATTTTGAACTCTGCTCCGACTCTGTTCTCCTATCAAGAAATGAATGAGCCCGATGTCTTTGATTTCAGTCACTGACTGATTAGAATTCATTAGAAAACTGGGTAAAGATGGGAGATGAGACAGGCATCAATCCTAAATGGGGGGGTGGTGGGCAGGAAAAAATGGAAGAAAATTAGATTGTAGATGAATTCCTGGTGATTCAAAAGGCCTGAAACCAAAATAATGAGAAATAAGCAGGCCAGCTACAGGCCAAAACAAGATTATCATCTTTCAAAGATTTCCAAAAGTTAAAATTGACTAGGTTTTAATTGTCCGAGCCCTGTGGGCTTGTTTGCTTTCTAGATGAGAGTCTTGTGTTTGCCTTGCTCCTATAACTCACTCAGGAATGACAACAGTCCCTAGGGGATCCTGAGTGGTTCCATCTGGAGATAAGGAAGGACCAGCCGGAGCTCCACCGAAACAGCATATATGCTCCTTCTTCACAATCCCATCCTTTGCCTCGTCTGTTTGCTGCAAAACCTGCATTTTCACATCATTTATACTTTTCAAGGTACATGTCTCATGACAACGCTGGCAGCTTTCAATTTATTAGGCTTATTAGCAAATAAAACTGTCCTAAAAAGCCCAGATTTGATTCATTTCAGGACTGATTTAATGCAACCTGCCTCCTAGTTTATTTCACATCTCCAGGTCGGAACTAAATCACCCTCGTCTTGTTGATACCCTTAATATGATGGTTGGTGTTTGCAAAATAGACCAGGCTGTAAAAATCTGAAGACTCCAGTTGCTTCCTTTTTTTTTTTTTTTTTTAAAAATAGATGATAAAAATATAACTTTATGTGTCTGGCAGATTCTAGTTTTTTTTTTTTTTCCTTCTTTGCTATCAGTGATGTTGTTTGAATATAAAGAGTTGTAAATATATTCAAGGATGTGGTCCTTCTTAACTGTTGATTTACAGCAGTGGGAAATCACTTTCTCTGGAATTACCACTCTACATGCAGGACTGGTGACATCTGGCATTCAAGATGACAAACCTGTAGAAGCACCATCCAGAAACATTCCATCATTTAAGTCTTCTTGTTCTTAAGCCCTGGGCAACAGGATACTTTTTCAAGATGAAGACTAGAACAGAACAAACCTGTTATTACCAAACCAGCCGATGGCACTTACCAAGGGCCATTACCCTCTGTTAGCATTTATCACCCGCATCTCATTTGACACTTATCATTTATTGCATGACAGTTTTATTTAGCTTTTATCCTCCCCCACTGTATTACCATCTGCTGTGAGAACATGGGCCCCAGAGTTAGTCCAATCCAGTGTATACCCCATCTCAACTACTTACTACCTGGGTAACCATGGCTGTTTAACTTAGCCCCTAAACTCAGTTTGCTCCTTTGCAAAAAATAGGATAACAGGATTAAATTAAGTAATGTACAAAACCTCTCTAACAGGGTGCCAACCATGGAAAGTGCTTAATAAATGGTAGCTGTTATTATGATTAATATAGGTGCAGTAATACTAATAGCATTAAAACATGGTCTTAAGTGTTACTTTCCGTTTTCTGTACCAGAGTGCCTTACATAAAAGTAGGTAATGTGCCTCCATAAAAACTCTTGATTATAGAACACTTACGAGAAGAGATCCATCTCACTAAATTTTTAAAAAATAGGTTATATATATCCTAACACAAAATAGAGTAGAGCTGCTTAAGGCAACTTACTTTAAAAGAGAACACTTAAAACTGTCCGGTGTGCTTTGAATGTTGGGTTTTTCTGCCAACATAAGTCTCCCTCTGTCTTGTCTGCATCTGTAAATTGTTTAGCCAAGCCTTCCTCCATAGAATATCCACGGATCATCTCAAGCCTTTTTGAATTAGCAAAAACTCCAAATTTTGGAAGTATGCAAATCTGTAAGTTTTATTATATTCCTAGGATATACATCACTTCTCGGCCTTTTGGCTAAGATCAAGTGTATATTCCTAGGATATACTATATTCATCAGACGGCAGTTCTAGCTGGAATTCCGAGCCAGGTACATATCCGTGCTCTTGCCTCTTGCCTATTTTAACATAGTAAATCGGGGGACAGGTGACATTGGGCTCCCATGGCAAAATGTGCCCACACACAGCAGTAGCACCTGAAGGTCCCCACTCATCAGCCCCAGCCTTCACCTGCCACCGCTCGGAACTCTTTTATGCCCAGGTGCCTCAGTCTGGCTTGCTGCTGCTTTGTCTGTCTTGGCTTCCCCTTTATTCTGTATTTCTGGTTCTTTGCATGCCTCCCCCTGGCTATTTGTCCCTGTGTTGTCTGCAGGGTTTCCTATACCCAGCAAGGACCTTTTTTCATGTCATTGGCCTGCAAGAGATCTGAAGGTGTATCATGTTCCATTTTGAACAAGTATTCTGTCTTCCCAATGGAGGCAGCTTGGTCTCTGCCACAATTATTATGTAAAAAAGAGGATAAACCAGGATAGAGGGGACTAAAAGTTAAATTTATTAAGTCATCAAATTTAAAGCCCTGGCATTTAAGATACTTAATGAGTGACCTGAAAGGGTTCTTATAAAGTTTAATGCTCAGATGTTGAGGTTTGTTCTAGAACGGCAATATCTTCAGTAGCAGCGGCACAGTCATGCCACCATGTATTTGTCACTAGGTCCTAGGCAATATGCTTAGCACTTATATGCATCTCTCACCTATTTGCTGTTTAAATGTCCCTTTCTCCCACACGTTAATATCTTGGATTAGAACTAATCATTCTCTATAAAAGTTAGGTGCTAAAATCCATCCATACTAATAGTTAAATGCCAACAGGATTTTTTGGGTGCTTTTTTGTCTAGTGTTAAGCCACAATATACTTCATGTTCTCTAATATGGACTGGACTGCAGCAAACTGTAAGAATTAGAAGAGGTTCACCCCTCCTCCAAGTAGTTTACTCCTATGTGTCAGAAAATTGTTATGATGTATTGGTTTGTTAGAACAGGATTTTACAGCAATATTCTGGGGAGGAAAGCGTAATAACTATACAGATGTACAGTGTCTACCATGTGGAATGCACCCCCTGGGATGATGACCATATTGTGTTCTTGCCTTCTGGAAGTCAGAAGTTCCAGCTAAGGTGTTCCAGGAGCTTTAGTGTGGATCTGATAGCTTGCACTGGGAAAAAATACTAATGATTATAACTACTATCATTTATTAGTCTTTTGTATACTGGGCACTGTGTTAGACACCACACTTTATTCAACTTCTTGAAAAAAAGACAAGGTTGCTGTTGACCTCTATTAATCAGAAAAGAGAACTAAGGTGTAGAGAGGCCACATGACTCACCTAGGGGTCCCACAGCTATGGAGTGGCCAGTCCAGGGTCCTCACCCATGTCGTGATCTTCTTCCCCAACTCCAGTGGCTTCCAGTGGCTTCCAGTGTCCCAGGCTCAGAGAACGCCAGAACCTCCCATCCAGCTATCCAGGCTCCACCTCATCAGTCTAGTTCATTTTACCTCTGAAACATGTAATCGATCCACTTCACCTTTTCCCACTGCTACCACCCAAGGCCAGACAGCCACTGTGGGGACTCCTGTCTCCTAAATGGTCTCTCCTTATGCACGTGTCTCCCCATCCAACTCATTCTCCATGAAATGGATGTCCCTTCCAAAATGTACATTGGATCCCCTCACTGACCTGCTTAAAACCCTTTAATGGTTTTTACCATTCTCTTAGGGTAGAAATGAAAATCCTCCCACATGACCTATAGGGACCCTGCAGGATTTCACCCAGTGTCATCACCACACTCACTCCCCCGGCCCCTGTGTTCCAGACACACTGGCCTTCTCCCTGTCCCTCCAGTGTGTTGGACTCCTTCCTACCCCAAGGCCGCATCCAACTCCACCTGGTTTAGTCCTACGCCTCCTTCAAACCACAGCTCAGGTTACCCTTCCTCCAGGAAGGCTTCTCTGACTGCATCCTTACCTATATATATACGTATACACACACACACACACATCATATCTATGTTATATATATATATATACATACATTATATATATATACACACAAACCCATACCTCTGTGTATGATAAACTTGCTTCCACAGCACTAAGCCCGGTTATAATTAAAGAGTTACTTAGTTAATTGTTTAATCTCTAGGTACCACCTCCAAATGGGATGCTCCAGGAGAATAGGGATTATATTTAAATCTTCACCACTTATAGCCCCAGTTCCTAGCACAGAACAAGCACCTAGTAGGTGCTCAATAAATATATGTTGACTGACTATATGACCTAATGATTCCAAAGCCCCCTCCTTTTGCTGACCACCACCTTGCATCCAATGAGGATCAGTGTCCACATATCACCCAGCCTGGGAACAGGGAATTAAAGGAAGTCAAGTGACATGGAAAGCTGTATGCTTGTTATTCTAGCATGATCTGAGCTGCTCATTGAGTTAATTTCCTCCCTTATGGGGACATTTATTCTTTCAGAGTGGAGACTATGGCTTGGGAGTCTCTGACCACTTGCTTTGAGTGGAAAAGCTGTGGGCCAGGAGAGGCATGTGAATGAGCTGGTCCCCTCTTTGGTTTTGGCCTAATGATTGTTGATTTCCCATCCACAAGTAATAGGATCCAAATACCTTAGTGCCAAGGGGCAGCTTTTGTTAGAATCTCTTTGTTCCGTTTCACTAACTTCACATCCATGTGGTCCTCCCTAGGCTAAGCATCCCTAATTGTGTAGGGAAAACTAATTATAACTAGGGGATTCCAGAGCCTTCATTTGCTAGGCCAGGTTCATTTCATTGTTTGAAATTTGTGTTCAGTCTGATACGTTTTTTTTTAGTTGCCAAATATAAACAGACTTTCTTCCTTAATGTTTGCCATCTTGGAAATAATATTCTTTAAACAAAAATCAGACACAAATACAAAGGCTGCTTCTCAAAGAAACCACACCACAGGGTCTGTGAGTGCTGTAACAGGATTTCTCGGACTTTCTCCAGGGCCCTGGGAGCTCAGAACAGAACATCGTGATTTGTGCTGAAGCTCTTTCCTTGGTATTCATCGTAACCCTATACATCTGTATTTATGAAAACACCATGAAAGCTGAAATGCACTCAGACTTCCCTTCTGGCCAGAAGTTAGAGACATGTGTAGACCTAACAGGCTTTTCCATTTAAGAAGATCATTTTATCAGTATGGCACAGGGGCAAAAGAATGGCCAATCATCAAATACTTCTGAAGGTGCTGTGGGAGAATTAGAACAAAGGGACAAACAAACACACCAAAACAGCAGAGTGGAGGCTGCACTCCCCCTGCCTTGGGGAAGGTACTCTCTGGTTGTGGAGATGAGGGGATCCAGTGATAGCCGGAGAAGGAACAACTGTCTTTGTAGACTGATGAAGTCAGGAAAGGCTTCCTGGAGGAGGTGTGGCCAGAAAGGCCCTGGATGCACAGCAAGGTGGCTCTGATTTCAGGATGAAGATGACCTGCAACTGAATCCTGACTTTATTATATTTTAACAGGTGATGTTGGACAAATTAGCTACCCTCTCTAAGTTAGCTTTTCATCTGCAAAATGAGGGCAACGCCTACTTTATAGGGTTATTCTTGTTGTTTTGTATTTAAAGATCTATGAGAAAATGTACATAAAGCATTTAGCATAGTGTCTGGCCCACAATAAGGGCTCAAGAGTAGTGATTTATTATTGTTTTAGTTCCCAAAACAGGCTTTCTTGCCTCTACCTTCGCACTGGCTCTCTGCCCATCCTCCCCAAACCACTCTTCCCCTGTCTCAAAGGCTGCCCTCTTTCAGGACTGAACTTGAATGTCAGTTCCAGCAGGAAGCCTCCCCCTCATCCTGTGTGGCTTCCGGAGCCTTATGCCTTTCTTGTTATCACAACGTAGTATCAGCCTGACTCCTCCCATCAGCCTGACCTCTGCCAAAGGCAGACAGTGTCATACTGACCTCTGTTTCTTCCCACAATACGTTCAGTAATTAGTAGTTGAATGAATGAGTGAGCGAATGAGCTCCTTCTTTCCTGTGATTTTGCTCTGTTCAAAGAAAACGTGAATCTGGAAGTGGATCATCTAGAAACTGGCTATTTAAGTTGAATCCCAACAAGCAGGAAGGGAGAGCAGGCTTGGGTGGCTTGAAATCAATAGTCTGTCAGCTCTTGAGGCTCTTTCCTTAAGCAGGAGCTTCCGATAGGTTAATTACTCCTTTGGGAGCTCCTGGTGAGTGATGATCACTGTGCCATCTGCCAGGGGGGTTTGCCCACCTTGGCAAATGGATCTCTTTAGAGGATGACTGAGCTGAAGTCCTGGTGGGCTTCTGGGAGGCAAGTCGAGCCCATGGTGCCCTCAGAGTACTTGCAGGTTTCATGTTTGTCAGATCCAGAGCCCCTGCTGCCTGGTAGAGCAGTATGCAAGCTCCCGGTTAGAAAGGGGGAAGATGGAGTGGGCAGCACCTTCTCAGCACCAGGCTCAGTAAATATGGGTTGAATAGATGATGACTTCCTCCTTGTCTCTCACTATTTCATATGCCACTTAGCTCATCCCAGCCAGGTTCATCTTCTTAAAACATCTCTGTTCTCATGTCCCTCTTCTGCTGAAAGACCTTCCTTCCCTCCCCAGTCCTTACTCCATAAAATCCAAACTCTCCTGTTGGGGCCTTTGTTGGCCTGGGTCTGGCCCCAGAGGACCCTCATCCGTTTTCTCTCTGAGCCTTTACCCACATCTCTGTTTTGGAGCCAGAGGTCCTGAACCCAAGTCCTGCCTCCATCACTTACTAATGGTGCTCGCTAGGGAAAGGGACACCGCTCCTTAGAGCTTCAGTGTCCTCATCCTGAAAAAGGGAACCCCAATTTTTGCCTCCTCTACCAATTTTAAGACTTAGCAGAGATGCTGGTCAGAAACACTTGGCAGACTGCAAAGTCCTTTCTAATGTGCTAGTGATTATTAAGTATCTTCCACTTCAGCCCAGCTGTTGTGTTAACACCCCTTGCATATCTTGGAGTCCTTGCTTATGGTCTTTTCTCTCCTACCCTGTGACATTCTCTGTATCCATTGATAGTGAGTGTTGTCGTCTCTATAAGCTGGCAATCTTCCCACTTCGCTGGTATGCTTGGTGGTAATACTCATGCAGAAGACTCAGTTATAGTGTCAGCTTCCAAAGGCTAGGATCTTTTGACAATAGATGCTATTGCCTGAGTTCTTGCTATGGGGCGCTACCTCAGGAGGTTATGCGTGTTGCACAGAGTTAGTTCAACTCTAGGGGGCGCTACTCAAATCATGGTCCATGCTGCCAAAGTTTTTATGTATGTGGGGCTGGTTTAGAAGTGCATGACCTCACTTACGAACAGGAGGCATGCTTCCCCATTTTACAGATATGGAAACAGACTGAGGGTACGAACTGGCCCGTCACACAGCTGGGATGTGGAGGGGCTGGGATCTGACCCCAGCTCTGTTTCCGTCCAGGTTCATTGGTGACTGACTTGTGATGTCCCACAGGGTGTCCCTGGGCCACATTTTGATTGATTGAGATGAATGCACCAGGGCTTTGTCTGCAAACAGGAGGAAAATTTTGCCAAAAGGGGGGGGGCGGGCAGGAACTACTGTTCTTTCTGCCTCCTTGTAAGATAGGAGCCCAGGAAGAGAGAGGACTTATAGAGAAGAAACCCAGATGTATATATATTTTTTTTCCCTCATGCCCTTTCTGCCCTTCATATCTAATCCAGAAGAATAACTTGAAAACTTAGGGCACCTTCTACGAAAAAGAAAAGTGTCAGGAGTAGAGTAGGGAGTTGGGATGTGGGGCTGAATTGGGAGAAATGGTCCCGACAGGTCCTGCCACCTACCAGGGAGCTGCAGGCATATGGCAGCCAGGCTCCCGTGAAGCAGGCAGCATCCCCTCTCTCTGTCACCTGTGGTTCTCTCTGAGAGAGTGGAGTCCCAATTCCACCATATTTGATATCCCCACCGTCCCACTGGGAACACTGTGATGGCCACAGGCCAGCCAACAGGCAGAGTCCCTAAAAAGGTCGGATTCTGCCCACCCCCCCGCAGGTCTGTGACTCAGAGTAGAAGTGTCAAGGACCCTTTTAAAGTCTGGCTCCAGGGCCTGGGTACGTGGTGAAAACATCCCCAGGAAGCTGTTAAGGCAGGCTTTGAGAGGGGAACCTCCAGCAATCCTCTCACGCCAGCATGTTCTGGCTATTCTCCCTGTGCAGAAGCGCGTGCGGACAGACACCCGTGCCACGGAACCTTCTGGCCACAGATCACTGCTTTGTTCACCGACACTCAGTGCAATGCAGAGGCAGGGCCGCTGAAGCCTTGGCCACCCAGTGCCACCCCGTCTCACCCAGCCCAACTCCTGTCCCTTATTACGTGCACTCAGACACACGATGTCTTTCCTTCCCAGAGAACTGCTACCAAAACTCTTCAGCGTAGGACTTGGGTTCTTGTGGAGGGGCAGATGAGGTCAAGGTCTCTCTCTCACTGCAGCCTCAGGCTCAGTGATGCCAGGGACCATGTCTTTATTTTGCTCATCCCTGTATCCTCAGCTCCTAATGCAATGTTCGGCACATAACAGATGTACGGTAATATCTGTGGGGTGGATGAATGAGTCCGTCCATCAGTCAATCGTTTGCTATTTCGATGCCATCCGATTTTCATTTTTCTCCTGAACAGCAATTACCAGGTAACGGGCAGTCTAAACTCCATACACATAACCTATGAGGTGAAATGAAATGTGGTCTTTCTCTTTCGGGGGCGCCTTTCTGGGGACTACTGCTCTGACTTGCCCGGGGAGTTTGTTCTGGGCCCAGGTTTCCTTCCTGCCAAATCGTGGATGATACTAAGACTATCTGCGAGGGACTCCCGGGCTTTCCGGGACAGGGGCATGGAGGGCCGTGAGCCTGGGCTGGCTGTCAGCGGTCGGGGCAGGACACCGTATTTGCAGAGGGAGGCAGCGGCTCTGCGGCATTTATCCTCAGAAATAGGCTGTTAGGTTTTCCACGGGCCCAAAAGCACACAAGTTACTGACCATGGCCCCTGGCAGCGTGAAACGGGACAAGAAGCTCTGTGCTGGATGGATCAGGCCTCCAGGGGAAACTCCTGGTGTGAGAATTTCCAGAACCGTTGCTCTGCTATTTATGACCTAAGCTGCAGGTGTCGCCTGTGGATCCCTCCCCAGGGTCCTGTTTCTAGACAAGAGCTGAGCCGGGGAGGAGCCTGGAAGCAGAGGCTGTGGGAGGTCCAAAAGTCGCCTGGCAAGGAGTGGCAGAGCACATATTGGAGACCACACTGCCCAACCTCAGAGCCCCAAAGGATAAACCCTGTGGCCTCCAGGCATGCCTGCCTGTTTTATTGTTTGCCTAAATATAGGCCTTTCTCCCCGGCAGGCCTGGGTGGGGAAGACTGAAAGGGTGTCATCTCCTCCACACAGGTGGCCCTGCGTACAATGGCTGGTCCTCCCCACTCGGGAGCCATCTTTAGGGTTCTCGAAGCTGAGAGTGAACACACAAATCCCCAGTCGTCACCCCCGCGGGTGCTGTTGCATCCGGGGGTGTGCCCAGGAATCCGTGCTTTCACTTCTGCCCAGAGTTGGGGCTGGGTGGCTTTGCCGTGCCTCACACTGACTGGGACCTCGTTTCTGTCTCCTGAGGGTGACTCATGCTGCCGGTGCCTGGACTCACCATGTCTCCTCCTAGCCTGCCTGCCTTATGTGTAGGTTCCAGGCCCAAAGGTGGCGAGAGTCCTCATGGAGGGAACCCTATGGAATAAAGCAGGCCAGAGCCTGAGGGTGAGGAGGCCTCCACCTCCCCCGCCCCCCTCAGCCATTTCCCAGTGGTCGCTATTCTCCCACCCAGGCGCCCCTGTGAGCCATCAGACCGGCTCTCTGGGCATTTCCCTCCCCCATGGAGTCGGGCTTTGTTTGTCTGCGTGCACAAAACTCCTCAGGTAGGCTTCAGCTAAATAATCTGCCAGTCAGGAGATACTGCTATCCCTCCAGATAGCTGAGGGAGCTGGAACCCCAGGAAGTCTTACTTCCTGTCAGTCAGACCCCTCTCTCAGCTCCTCTCTGAGCTACACCCACCCTGGCTCCAGAGCAGGCCTGCCTTTGGTCCGGCCTCTTCCACTCTCTGCTTGCCCCCACAGCTTCGGGTAGGTGGGTTAACCGCTCCGTGCCTCAGTTTCCCCATTTGTAAAGTGAAGGCCCTGATAGCACTGCTCCAGGATTGCTGTGATGATTAAATGATTTAAATCTCATAAAATGTTTAACACAGTGTTGGGCACATAGTAAGCCCTCAGTGAATGTTAGCTATTGCCATTATAACAGCAACAGTAACAAAGCTTACTATGATTGTGGGACATTGGGTGGGGTTGGGAATCACTTGCTGGTATAATCTTGAGCAGATAACCTCACCTCTGTTAGCTTTGGTTTCCATATCTACAAAGTGGACACAATAAGAGTCCCGAACTCACTGGGTTGTTGTGAAGATTGAATAAGTTCTTAGAACAACGCCTGGCAATAATAAGCACTCACCAAATAGTAGCTATTGTATTATCATTATTATTACTCAGTATTTTTAATGAATAATTTATTATTTATTATTGGGTCCAGGTCAACAACCTATAACCCGATGGAAAGAGTCGTGCTAAGAGTCGAAGGCATGTGTCACCAGCCCAGGGACTTTGGGCAGAGGTATTTTGATGACCTTAGCCAGGGTTACTCTCTCTCTGTATAAAATATTGCCCATTTCCCTTCCAAAGATAGTATGAAGAGAACGTGGGGGAACAAGTGTGAAAGTGTTTTGGCTCTAAAAGTTCTATTTTAAGTAAAGTAGTACCTAAAATATTAATTAGATTCACTCCTGGCTGTTTAAATGTTAAAATAAATAAATAAATAAATCCTCTAAAGGAGAATGTAATGTCACACGCTAGAGATTTTAAAATTCTGTTTGGCATTTCCTCCTTGTAAAAGACTCGAGCAGCCACAGAGGGGCAAGAAGTGGCCCCCGAGCCAGGTTTCCAAACAGAGGGAGGATCAGTGGACAGCAGATGTGACATACACAGCGGCCTCTTGCCCGTCTTTCCTGGGCATGGCCCAAAATCCAGACATCTGGGGGGACACCAGAGTGGCAGGGAAGCAAGGGGCCCAGTCTTTACACACGTGTTTCTCAAAGAATGTTAGTCAACACAATTTAGGGGTACATGGGAAAGCTTTTAAAAATGTATTGCTAATGTGTAATAGAGAAAACTACCACTCACCCATTAAATTCTTGATTTTACCGATATTACAGTTTTTCCTCTTTAAATAATTGTTTAAATGTGAGCCAATTTAAAAGGAAGTGTAAGTAAACATGACAAAAATCTTGAAGGTGGAAAAAAAAAATGACACAAGTTCGGGAAATGCTACATTAAACACATCTTTCTCGAGTACCTGTAACTTGCCACGTACTCTACAGGCTGCTGGTAATGTCACAGCTAATAACGTATCATCCCCGGCTTGAAGCTCGCCATCTAGTATAAGAAATAGCCGCATCCACGCTAACTAGAACACGATGTGATTGGTGATGTGCTAGCAGTGGAAGAAAGTGCAAAGCAAACCAGATAAAGGAGGGACCCATTCCACTCGGCAAACGAGAAGGGCTTTCAGACAAGACTGACATCTCACTGCGTGCCGAACGTGCTCAGTCCTCCAGTTAATGGTAGGTGAACAATACTGCACTGAACAGTGTCCCCATGGCCAGAGAGCTTACACGCTTGCAGGCAAGATAGACTCCATCCTAACAGTCAAGGAAATACGCGAGGCAAACACAAGTTTGATAAGTGGCAGAAAGGAAATGAGCTACGGAATAAGGATGGGTCCCTTCTGTGCAGGAGCAGTCAGGGAAGGCCTCTCTCAAAGGTAAAGCTGAAACACAAATGATGAGAAGCCACCAGCCATTGGAAGGGTGGCACGAGAGTGTTCCAAGTAGAGAAGATGCAAGCTCCGGCTTTGAGGCCAGAAAGAACTTTAGGGTGTTCTAGGAACAGAAAGAAGGCCAGTGTGACTGCAGATCAGGGAACAAGAGGGCACGTGGTCCACTGGCAGAGTCTCAAAGGGCCTCATGGGCCAGAGTAGAGTTTGGATTTGATTCTAAACTCAGAAGTCAAGAATGAGTAGGGATAGGGGAGCTACCATGCACACATTTGGGGAAATGGACACCGGGCCCAGGGGACAGTTAGAGCAAAGGCCAGAAATGTGAAAGGGCGTACGAGCTTTAGGAATGGCCGGTATAGTTAACTATAGGAAGAGGCAAGGGCGTAAAGCTAGAAAAGATTGTGGTCTAAGGCATGGAATGCCACAACGGACACCTTGGACTTTATATCTCTCTTTAAGGGCTTTAAATTGTGGCATAATGCACATAACAAAATTGCCATCTTAGCCATTTTTAAATATGTAGTTCAGTAGTGTTGAGGACATTTACACTGCTGTGCAAGCCATCTCCAGAACTCTTTTCATCTTGCAAAACTGAAACTCTATACCTGTTAGATAACATGCTGCCATCACCCTTAGACCCCGGCAACCACCACTCTGATTTCTGCCTCTCTGGATTCCACTACTCTGGGTACTTCACGTAAGCGGAATTATACAGTATTGGGGGGGTTTTGTGTGTGACTGGCTTATTTCACTTAGCATAATAGCCTCAGGGTTCATTGATGTTGTAGCATGTGTCAGAAGTTTGTTCCTTTTTAGGGCCAAATAACAGTCCATTTTATGTATGTAGCACATTTTGTTTATCCATTCATCAGTCAGTGGACACTCAGGTTCCTTTCACCCCTTGCCTATTGTGAATAATGCTGCTGTGACCTTGGGTGTACAAACATGTCATCATGACCCTGATGTCAGTTCTTTCAGGTATATACCCAGAAGTACAATTGCTAGATCATATGATAATTCCATTTTTAACTTTTTGAGGAATTGTCATACCATTTCCCACAGCAGCTACATCATTTTACATTCCCACCAACAGTGCATAAGTGTTCCAGTTTCTCTACATTCTCTCTAAAATGTATTATTAGGACTTAATCCTTTTTAAAAATAGTAGTCATCCTAAAGCCTGTAAGTGTGGTATCTCATTGTGGTTTTGCCTTTCATTTCCCCAATGATTAGTGATGCTGAGCATCTTTTCATGTGCCTGTCAGCCATTAGTATGTCTTTTTTTGGAGAAAAGTCTATTCAAGTCCTTTGTTTTTTTAATTGGGCATTTTTTGTTGTTAAGTGGACTTTATGACATAGCAATGACAGGCTAAGGGGTTCTTGAGCAGGGCATTAACATAGATTGGATTGTAAATACACGTCTGGCAGTAGGAAAGATGAATTGGAGGGTAGAAGCACAAAGCAGGGCTCCCAGGGTTGGGCGCTGTGATGACCCAGTGTTGAAATGATGAGGTGGTAATGACCAACTGAATAACGACTCGTGTCTACTCCTGAAAACTGCCTCCCCAAATCGGAGATCTATGTTCTCTCCTAGAGAGATGAGCTTCTCCTCAGGACCTCATACGCTGAGTTGGGTGGGTGGATAGACTTAGCCTTCCCGTGTTTGGGGAGCCACAGGTTGTCATTTTATGATGCTCCTGATTTCTGAGTTACTGCCCCCAGAGAAAAGCACTATTGTCATTTAGTGACCTGGTGGATGGAACACAGCCTATGCAAATCATTTTCTGAATGGTGAGTTGCTGGAGAAGCTGATAGAGATCCCAGATTCTACCCATCTGGGTTCACAGCTGACCCTTGTCAGCTGACTTCTAATCGGTTTTCCAGCAGCTAGCTGAGCTCTGAAATGTGTCATTTAGGACAGTAAGAAGACCAAGACTCACTTGGTTGCTGCCTTTAAATATAACAAATAACATTCTCTTTCTTTGTATTAGAACAAGCAATGAGGTTTAGAGTTGACAAACCTGGACTTGGCTTTGAAACTGAGCACATCATCCTCAGAAATTTGGTTTCTCCTTCTATAATAAAAGGGGAGGGGGCACCCCTCCCCTTTTATTTTTACAAGATACAGACTATATATTGCCTCATTCCATGTTCACTCCAACATCCTCCTTGTGTACTTGCCTATAATGCAGAGATGAGAAAGCTAAACACGGCAGTCCCCAGACTCCCCTGAAGCTCTGGTGGTGATTGAATATCTGCCATCTGATACACTTCTACAAGACTGGAGAATCCAGAACTGAGTTCGTTGGGAAGAGAGGAGGCTTGCCAGGGATCCCTCTTGCTGGTCTGGCTCTTGCAGACTTGGTGTGTCTATGGAGCCAACTGCTCTGGATATATCGCTTTTAAAAACCCCACATGGCAGTTAGATGGTCTGATTCTGGAACCAGCAGTTGGGGCAATTGCTTCCTGCTTCCCCAGCTGATGCATTGTAGCAGCTCCCTTGGCTGGCCAGTTCTGTGGTATTGTTCCTGGGAGCTACTCCCAGAGGCATACCCTGGAGCCCATCCAACAAGTTAGTAAGCATTTCATCTCAATTGCTACAAAATTGATAGATGTTTACAAAATTGTTGGTATTTTTGCTTAAATTCTCTGGAGGAGCTCCTGTTAACCTGTAATGGATCCTAGGCTCATTTACATGGTGTAGGAAGACAGCACAAAATATAAAGATTCCTAGCACTCTGACTCCTGGAAGATGTTCAATCAATACCGGTTGACTCTGACTAAAATTGGGACTCTTCTCCTTGGTGGAAGAGACCACTGCTTTCCTCTATGATAGAATCTCAGGGGTATGAAGAAGGGATTTCTCTACCTTTTCCCTCCTGCTCTCTCAAGTCCTCCCACCTGCTTACGGAACTCTGGAAGGTTTGTTTTTTGTTTTTTGTTTTTTGTTTTTTTAAGGGAAAAGACTTTGATTTAGCAGAAAGACTCAAAACTCAAATGTTCTTATATTCATTGCACTGGCTTGAGTTGAAATGAGGTACAGTGGTTGATTTGGGCTCCTGTACTAAAAGGGGGACTTAAGGAGGAAGGAGAGAGAGAGAGATGGAGGATACTAGACCCCTGTCTACAGGAAAGAAAGAAGCAGAACCCAGGAAGGGAAGCCAAAGACTGGAGCTAGGAGTGTCCTCCATCCAAAAGGTCTGTCTCCCAGAAACATGTGGAGTTAGGATGCTCTACAGGCCATGCCAGTCCATGGCCACTGAATCCCATTTCTGTGGCCCCTGTGAGCAGCGGGAAGTTGGCCAGAATGACTGAAGTGCCAAGAGCAAGGGGATCAGAGGCATGAAGAGAGACTGGAGAAGGAGATGGGGGTCCAATCAGGTGGGGTCTTGAGAGCTATTTTAAGGACTCCTTGTCCAGCAGTTGCCCAACATTTTCTGCAAGGGGCCCGGCAGTCTCTGTCATAACTATTCAACTCTGCTGTTGTGGCATGGAAGCAGCCCCAGACAATAAATACATCAATGAACGAGAGGCTGAGTTCCAATAAACTTTATTTCAGGCAGCAGGCTGCATTTGGCCCATAGGCCATAGTTTGCTGATGCCTGTTCTAGTCTAAGGACACTGAGAAGGCTTTAAAAGATATAAGGCAGTTACCCAGTCATGTTTATGTTTGTAAAAGAGCCCTCTGACTCCAGGGTGGAGAGCTGATTACGGGGAGTGGAGGGTTTGGAACGGCCCAGGAAGAGGTGGTGGTGGGTCAGGGAGAACGTTGCCAGTGGACATAGAAGAGTGGATTGCACATATACTTGGAAATGTAAATGTTAGAACCTGGTGATGGGATGGGTACAAGAATTAAGGAGAAGGAAATATCAAGACCCATACCCAGGCCTCTGGCCTATAGAATGTCCTGGGCATCAGCTTGTTTACCCTTCCTTTTTTCTTCCATTTAATGATTTGTTAAACCCTTTCCCCAAAACATTTTCAATCCAAGCCTTTTTTGTCTGCTCATGGGCCCTCTCTCTGTGTCCCAATCATCAAGACTCCAGGCTGGAATCATCCTTGACTCCTTTTTTTCCTACGAGTCCTGCTTTTTCCTAATTAAATACGTGATCTGTCCACTCAGCTCTAGCATCTGCAGTTACAGCCACCCCCTGTCTATGACCTTGGTCTCTCTCTCCCCTTTCAGAACCTCTTGGTCTTGATCAATCCCTTCTCAAATGCACCATACACATTCCCACCTCTGCAGATTTTTCTTCATATTGGTTCCCACTCTGTACTTACTATGTCTGTAGGATTGATCTTGTTTGCAAAGACAAAGGCCTCCCTTTGAAACTTGCTCCTTGACACAGTTACACTATAGGATGGGGCCAATTACTTCTCAAAACCTCAGTTTGCTCATCTGTAAAATGGGGTTCATTTTATTAATAGGAGTAGTAACATAGTGCTATGAGTATTAACTTAACAGAATGCATTTAGAATGTTGCAGGTGTTCAGTTAATATTGCGTTCCTTCTCCCACACTCCCTAAGAGTGGTTTATTTTTTTATTTTTTTTTTACTTTTAACTTTTATTAGAAAGGGAGAGAGTAGGGGGAAAGGGAGGAGAGGGAGGGAGAGAATCTTAAGCAGGCTCTTAATGCCCAGCACGGGGTCCAACACAGGGCTTGATCTCACAACCCTGAGATCATGACCTGAGCTGAAACCAAGTCAGATGTTCAACCAGCTGAGCCACCCAGGCACCCCCCCCCCCCCCCAAGAGTGGTTTAAATAATTAAGCATTTATGGGTTATAAAGTACTTAGAATACTGTCTGGCACATAGTATGTGCTCAGTAAAGGTTGACCTTTTTTTTTCTTAGTGTAAATATCAAGCAGAGTGTATAAACTCTTGTCCCTCTGCTTGTCATTCCATCATTATGATAATCAGTTTGGGGAACTTGCAGATCAAGAACGCAGGGCAGGGCAGCAGCTTGGAGCTGGAAGAGGGGAAGATGCAGCCAGAGGCAGGATGAGGGCACTAATGGTGTGCATTTCCCAAAATCAACTTCACCTAATTTTTAATTTTGCTAATGGCTAGTCTTTATTTGAGATGTCATGCTGAAATAACTCTTTTAATAAAGGAAAACTAATGCACTCATTTTCTCCCCTCCCTTCTTCTACATCAGCAAGGACTTGGTGCAATGATGTATATCACCCTTTTATTTTAATTAAGCATATAGCTGTGAGAGGCTTGTAAAAATGTTGCCAACAGAGAAATGCTTTAACGGATGTGAACTTGAGGTTGGCTTGTCCCATATATCTTTACTACATAAAATTGCCCTCTTCATCTTGCACGTGAGGTGAATAGATGAGCCCCAGTATGTACCTCTGGGTGGAGGCAATGGAGGAAATAGGGTGTTTGGGAACCTGAGGAGTGTGAAATTGCGAGCGCTTTCAAGACTGAGAAGAGAAGAAAAAGGAAAGCTGTTTTCTGTGCATAATCATGTGCAGGGAAATAACCCCTTTGAGGTTCTCCATCATTTTCCCTTCTACATGTCTTGTGACAGATGATGTCTAAATACACAGATTTGGAGGGAAAAGATGAGGACTTTAAATCTGAGACCTGGGATTAAACTCCAGCCATCCAGCTCCAGAGCCTCTGCCTTCAGTCATCATGCTAACTATTCCCCCACTGGCGGAGCATCGCAAGGGGTCATGTGAGGAGATTGCAGTGATTCCATAAACTATAAATGAATGAGTGAGCGATTCCTCGTGGGTATTGATGCGATGCCATGTGCCTAGTTTATCAGTGAGTGCAGCATGGAAGACTGAATGGATGGTGTCTGTGACTCCTATTTAAAAAAAAAAAAAAAAAAACTTCGGAGAGAAAGTTTAAGCCAGGAAGAAAGAGACTGAGAAACTGACTTAAAAAAAAAAAAAAAAAGGTTTTAAGAGAAGAGACTTCCCCCCACACTCACAGAAGTAAGCTTGCCCTGGAAGATAAAGAAGGCAGCGGTTTGGGAAGCAACGTGGAAAGCCCCTGACTGCCCGCACACTGCATTCACCAGGACTGGAAATTGCACTAAACCTGAATAAGGAAGTGGTTGAGATGTAGCCCCACGGGGGGGTGGGCATCTGTATTCCTGCCTGCAGCTGCAGTTGTCTCACTGGTGAATAATTCATTCTGAGATGATCGTCCTAGCCTCTAGTTGAGTTGTTGTGCTTGCTCTCCACAGAATCCGCTGAGTGTATGAGCTGTTGTGCTGGCTCAGGATGCAGAGCGTCCTGGACAGGGGAGGTTCGGAGATGCAGGATCTCCCTACGTGGGGGCTGTGTGACGGGCCACGGGCTCCAGCTTGCTGAAATCTTCAGACTCCCAAAATACAGCCACATGAATCCAGTCAGCATGCTGATCTTCCCTGAAGGCTGGGCTGACTTCCTTCCTCTGTAGCCTTTTATTGTCTTCTAGAATTCTGTCCAAATGGGACCAGACAGCCCAAAGTCATTTATCTTCCAGAATCAAGGCCATTGTTACAGAGTTTGCTGTTCCAGAAACTGGGTTCCATAGATTCCTGCTAGAAAGAAATGACTGTCATTTCCACGTAGGAAAAGCCAAAGCCCCTGTTTGATTTTATCCGTTCTAGATCGCTGAGTGTGTATTACTGACTATGGACATTGACTCTTCTCAAAGTGAAATCCTTGAATAGAAGAAAGCATATTAAGTAATATCAAATTGAGTGTAGATCCCCAAAACAGGGCATGGAAAAAGTTTCTTGGCTTTTATGTTCCCACTTTTTATCAATGAGGAAGTGACTTTAAACAACAATATGTGTCTAAAATATGTATTGTTGAAAAAGTAAAGCACTCGGTGGTACTTAATCTGGAAAAGAAAAGCCTAGCATGTGATTCAGTTTATCTTTATTAAATAAGGGACTTTTAAAGTGTAAAAAACAGAACATTATTATTTTTATAAAAATCAAGTACTACCTAATATTACAATCTAAAAGTCCCTCTCTACAGACATAGCCATTATTAAAAGCTTGGGTATCTTTCCAGAAAGTTTCTATGCCTAATCAAATGGAATCAGACTACATATTAGTTTGAAGTTTACTATTTCACTTAACAACATACCGTGACAATGTTTCCATGTCTGAACATAATTCTCTTTGAATAAACTTCTTAGTATTCTCTTGTCTAGATGCACTAGAATGTAGTTTAACATTAACCGGGCAGCCATCGATAGAGATTTAAGCTGTTTCTAGCATCTCTAAGACCGTGTTGTAGTAAAGATCCTTCTGTGTCTATCTCTGTACGTGACTCTGAGGATATTTATGGGATAAATCTCTAGAAGTGGAATGGCTGGGGCAGAACATTTTTAAGAAGAAATGGGCACAAATTAAAGCCAGGGTTCTTTGAGCTGGACAAAAAGTAGAGCTTTGCCATCCCTGTATCACCTTGAATGCATCAATGAGGCTGTGACGTCATCTTTTCTAAAGCGCTTTAGGAAGAACAATCCCCCATCCAGGCCCCGATGCTGCACGGCTGCATCGCATCGATGCTTGGGCTGGCCGTAACCGAGCCAC
Source organism: Callorhinus ursinus (assembly GCF_003265705.2). Classification (NCBI taxonomy): domain Eukaryota; kingdom Metazoa; phylum Chordata; class Mammalia; order Carnivora; family Otariidae; genus Callorhinus; species Callorhinus ursinus. Next base: position 34,812,066 of record NW_027397065.1, read on the forward strand.
ACACGTCTGTCCGTGGATCCAAACTGCTGAAAGCTGGATTCTTCCACCTGACTATAATTAATGGCAAGTGCAAGGAAGTTGTTGGAAACACAAATCGGGTTCACAAACCTCTTATAAAATATCTTCTAAAAACCCTCACCTTAGTGCAGCCGTTGACAACGTGGCTGGGGCCTCAATGACAACTGATATACGAACTTCCTTTACCCAAGTATTACTAGCCCCAGGGACCCTCTAAATCTCATTTTCTTTTTCTTTTATCCAAGTCGGAACACCAGGCAGAAATGCATATATATGTAAGATGAATGCAGTGCACAGTTGAGATTTCTCCTGCTATGAGTCTCTCCACACCTTGAATTTTGGACTCTCAAGCCGTTTTTAAATGCGGCTTCATTTTTCTTCCCTGTCATTACCTGATTTCATCTGAAAATCTCAGCATGTGGTTCTCTTTTCCTTTAATTCAGTAGATTTAGCATTGCTGTTTATTATATCAATGTGACATCTATCTAATATAACATCTTTGAAGGACCAGGATGTTTAAAAAAAAGGGGGGGTTAACTCTTCAGGGCTAACTGGAGACTGTTTAAATTTATAGAGGTGACTTTAGCCCTTTGTAGATCTTCCTCTAGATAGAAATATATTTGTAATCAAAATGATAATCCATATTCCCTCATTCCTCAGCTGAAATGAATGGAAAGAGACTTGGGGGAAGGCTGAGCTATTTATTCACAGATTGTTTAAAGTCAGTTAGTCTGTCTTGGGAGAGAAGATTGTATTAGCGTGATAAAGCTAACCCTTTCAGCCTGGGGAGAAAAGAATTACACAATAACACCACACAGGTTTTCTTGGCTTCTCTAAAGAGGAATTAGATTTTCAAACACCAAAACCTTCCATATTGGAGGGTATGTATGCTTCTAGAGATAATACGGACATAAAAGCAACACCAGATTTTTCTCTTTTTGATGGGAAGCAGGAGACATTACAACAGACCCTGGGATTTAGTGAGAAGGCTGGCAAGGAGCCACAGGGGGCATGGTGGAAGGGCTATGTCCATCTTTCTTCAATACAGACAGAATTTTGTAAAAAAACTGTCGTTAATGTCTGCAGCAAGAGGTGCCTTGTTTTGAGTTCTGGTTGGAATTCTTCAGCATGGAGTATCAATAAAAAACAAATAGGGAGCTTGACTGTGATTTTTGTCAGGGGACCAGTTCTTTCCCTTCCTGCAGTGCCACACACAGATTTGGAAGTAGGGGAGGAAGCGAGCTGATGTAGAGAGCCAAGGCACAACCCCCAGACAGAGCTGAGCAGGACGGGGTTTGGAGCTGCTAAAATCTGGTTTGTAAATCTCAAGGTGTGATTAACACTAGTACTTAGCTAGAAGTTGCTGTTGACTCTGGTCCTGGAACCTAAGCTCACTATCCACTTGACCTTAGATAGGTGTTGATTCCAGATTGTTTTTAGAGTCTTTCAGGCCCTCAACCTGATGATGATTATGCAATGATGCTTGGGGCCGTTGTTCCTAGTTACACATCATCCCACTGGAGGGATAGAAAAACTCCTATTTAGCGATCCCTTCATTTATTTCTGTCTTCTTTGGACCTCTGAAGCTGAACATATTAGTCATGTTGTATGACAAGGATCGCAGGGCTATTCCCAGATGTTTGGAAGGAGAGGGGGAGAAATGACAGGCAGAGAAGACACTATCAATAATACAAAGCACCACGGGCGAGGTGTACAGCATTTTGGTGGTGTCAGCAATCTAGCCAGACCCCAGTCAATCTCCTGTATGAGGTGTCCCTGGGGGGCTTGAGAGAAAAGTTGCCTGGAGAAAGAGAGAGGGGGAGGGGGATGGGGAGGTAAGAAAAAGTCCCTAAGACTGAGAAATACATTATTTCTAAAATTGGTAATCCTTTTTGATGAGTTAAGTGGAAGTGAGTTATGATCTAAATCAATAGAATTGATAATGTTTTCATCTTGAAAGGTTAACTGTATTTTTGACACTCCCCTATCTCCCAAGCAACTTGGCTTTTAAGAAAAAAAAAATCCTCTGGGCAAGGAGCCTCAGATACACTTAATTTAGGGCTGATGTTTATGACTGGTCATTGACCTTGAAATTCCATTAGCGCTAATGAAGGACAGTGCTGGACGCGTCCTGCCTGGAGTCCGGTAAGTGATGGGCTTGATGCCTGGAGGAACCCCCCTCCTCTGGCTCTGCATTCAGCTGGGATCTGACTTCACTGGGTCCGGCTACGTCAGCCAGGCTCTGCTCTGCCGAGCAGGTCTCTCGGGGGACAGCCTCCCCTGGCTGCAGATTCTCTTGGGCCTGCCTTCCAGGGGAGAGGAGAAAAGTCCTCTTAGAGTGAGTTTATTGTTTGCTGTACATGCTTCTCCTTTCCCAGAGCAGTGGAATTCAAATGCAGATATGCAGCTAGCCGGCTGAAATTTTCCATCTGAAACAAAGATAACAGTTGTGAATATTCTGCTATTGGTGGTGTTGCTGGTGTCATTTTGCCAAAGTATTTTAAAGTAAATTATAGACATTGTGACACTTTATCCCTAAATATTTCAGTATGCCTCATTAAAAAGTAAAAATATGTTCTTCCAAAACTACAACACCGCTATCACAGTTTAAAAAAAAATGAGTAATTCCTTAGTATCATCCGATATCCAGTCCATATTACAAGTCCCCCATTTTTCTAAAAATATTTTTTTAACAACTGGTTTTTCACATAACAAACCAAACACCGTGTAAACGTTGCGTTTAGTTGTTACTGCTCTTTTAGCAATAGCCTCTGGCCGCATATGGCTACAAGGCCTTGAAATGTGGCTAGTCGAAATTAAGATGTGCTCTAAGTGTAAAATGCACCCCAGACTTCAAGGACAGTACCAAAAACAAATGTAAAATAGCTCATTAATCTTATATCAATTGTATCTTGAGATTATAATATTTTGGATATCACGGATATAATAAAATATATTAAACATATTTAATGTGTTTCTTTTTACTTTTTTAATGAGGCTACTAGAAAATTTGAGATTCTGTAGGAGCTGGCATTTGTGACTCGAATTCTATTTCTCTTGAATGGCACTGGTGAAAAACATTACCCTCTGCTTTTAATCTGGAAGAGTTCCTTCCTCTGTTTTTCTCTTGCCCTTATTGAAGAAACCAGGTCCTGAGGTATGCCCCACTTTCTGGATTTTTCTGATGGTTCCTCTAAGCTACAGTTTAACTTGTGCCTCTATACCTGTATTTATAACAGCTGGTTAATTAGGCTGGCTCAGATTCAGGTTTAAGTTTTTTTTCCACAAGAAGCCTCCATGAGTGACACTGTATTTCAGAGTACCACATGAGGATGCACCTAACCTTTGTCTTCTTGCTCTCATGCTAAGATTAATCAATGATTTCAGGTGGTTACTGTCTGATCCCTCTCTTTAAAGGTGTTTTTGGGGGCACCTCGGTGGCTCAGTTGGTTAAGCGTCTGACACTTGATTTCGGCTCAGGTCATGATCTCGGGTTCTGGAATAAAGCCCTGCTTGGACTCTGCTCAGCGGGGAATCTGAGGATTCTCCCTCTGTCCCTCTCTCTCTCTCTCTCCCTCTGCCCCTCTCCCTGCTCCCTTGCTCATTCTCTCTCTCTCTCTCTCAAATAAATAAATCTTTTTTAAAAAGGTGTTTTTCCACCCTCATAACCAGCAATAATCTATGACCAAGTATTTAGCACCCTGAATCAGTCTTTAACTTAATGATTTAACATTCATTGATGACTGTTGCCCAAATTAGTTATTTCATTGGAGGTTAAGTGGCAAAATGATTTTTTCTACCATTCTATTTAGATCTATTAATTACAATTTCTATGTAAAGAAAAGCCCAGAAATCTAGACCAGTTGGTTGCCCTGAAACACAGTTCCTATAGGAAAGACCAGATAAATGCTTGATTCCTTCTCTGTAACTAACCAGTTTTCAGAATAAAGAGCTGTAGAGTGGTGACGACAAAGGATTTTTTTTTTTTACTTTCTCTTTGAGTATTACTGTGAACTTATGGATTTTTGTATATTAAATATCAAGTAGAATTTTGAACTTTTAGTTCCCAGCATTTAAAAATCTAGAAAAAGAAATCGAGAAATTTTGCATAAAAATCTGTATTTCTGGATTCCCATGGGAACCTGGGGGCTCGAGCAACAGTAGGCTGACATGTTCACCACCCACCACCCGGAGTCCTCTGGAGGAGAGTTTGGCTCGGTCCTTACACAGGATGTCTGCTCCCCTGTTGGAGGCCGTCTGCATCCAGCCAGAGTTAGGTTCTCTGCCTCCTCCCTGTATTTCAGTGCGTGACCCTGAGTCCACCTCATGTCAGGAATAAAGAAATTAAAGAACAGAGAGGAGGGCCTGGCTGAGGGTGAAACAGCCCCGTGAGGGGCAGAGTTGGGACTAGAAGCTAGGATTTCTCCCTCCCAGGAGGACCACTGTGCTCATCCTTTGAACCAGGAGGCTGTTCCCAGAAAGTCTTAGTAACAACACAGCAGGCGCCCATTTGGTGTGTGCTCTGCATTTTCTGCATGCAAATAACAGCTTAGTACTACTGCCACCGTGCTTCTCTCTGACTGTGATTAAATCTTTCCCAAACCCTGACGCTGCCCACAGCATTAGCCCTACTTCGGGGCCCTCCTTGGGGACCATGACCTACAGAGTCTATGTGAACTACTCAAATAGGATTAGTACAACCTCTTTGGAGACCCCTTGGGCAATATTTATCAAAATTTTAAGTGCATAGACCCTTTAAGACCCAGCAATTGCACTGCTAGGAATTTTCCTAACAGATACATTCACAAAATTTTCTAAGACATATGTGCCTTGAAGTTCACTGTCCTCACAGAGCTGGAAGCAGCCTTCATCAGGGGACCAGTTAATAGTTTATGGCACATCCATATATACAGGAATAGCACGTGGTCATTTAAAAGAGCAAGAGCTGCATGTGCAGATATGGACGATGTACAGTGAGGTTTAAAAGGTACCATTAAGTTAAAAAAGAAAAATGTAGAATAGTGTGTATGTTATTTATGCTTATTTTAAATAATATGTATAAATGCCAATATATATATAAACATTTTCAAGAAAGATACACAAAATATTAAAATCTTTAGACGTAGAGACTAGAGGTCAGACTGAGGGAAAAAATAATGGTTTTACTTTCTATTTTAATATCCCTATGGATTTTTTATGGACATGTATTAATTTTTTAAATATTAAATTTATAAACAAGTTTGAGCATTCAAATAAAGCAGCTGGGTTGGGGGAAAATTAATGGGTACAGTTGCTTAAATCTGGTCTTCTGGTCAGAAGGGCAATCGTGTTTCTCAAACCAGCGGCAACCATCTACAGAGCAAGGTGCAGCAGGGAAGGTACTGGCAAGTGGTAAGGAGCTTGCTGTCAAATTAGGGAGAAAAGACCGATAGACCTAAAATGATTCAAACAAGAACAGCCAGTCTGGAATTAAATGCTCATCCTGGCTTCTGGACTATGGGTGCTTCAGGATACGGAAGAGAATCTCTTATCAGGAGACCAGCAGGCTCGGGTAAAATCCCAAAGCCAAATGCATAGTAATAGATGCATCCAGGCTGGATAGGCACAGAGAGTGGGGAGGGAAGTCTGGGGTCAGAGGAGATGTGACAAGAGCAACGGAGCTGAGGATGACTGCATGTTAGGGGAGACGTGCAGAAAGTTCAAGGGCTTTGGTTTGGTGGGAAATGGGTCTGCAGCCCAACTTGGCCACTTGTCGAGGAGCCATCGGCAAGTATATACATCCCAGTTCCCTCATCTGTAAAGTGTGTAAACTCTATCCTAGAGTCATGAGAGGGGTAGAAGGGTCTGATGCACATTCAGTGGTCAGTCCATGTGGGACGCACACCCCAATTCCTGCCTGGGCATGTGGACATGGAGGAGAAGCGAGGGACCCACGAGAGGGGACATATAGCGAACACGTGGTAAAGATGGCTCCAAGCCAAAGGGTCTGGCTCTAATTCCTACTTTACTTCCTGGCTGTGCAGTGGGTGGCTTCCCTGACCTCTCAGATCCCCGGTTTTCCTGTTGGTTAAATGGGGAGAAAGTGAAAAACCCTGGGGTATCCTAAGCACTTGGTGAAGGGGAGTGACATACAAGTGCAGGTCAGTTCAGAAAGCTGAGGGTGATCTGGCACAGCCAGCGCTCATTTACACAGGCTAGGTTCCCGGCGGTTTCCAAACGTTACTATAGCAACTCCAAAGACCGTCAAAGTGAGGCAAGAGGAGCTAAGATGCAATGAAGAAAAGGTTTCTCCAAAAAGCACTGCGGCCCAGACGTGAATCTGAATCTGCTAACGCTCTAAACTGCCGCTTTGCCCGCTGTAATCCTGATGACAAATGTGCCACCTAACGGAGATCTCCCTTATCCTGAAATCAGGCTGGAGTTATTTAGAAAGGTAATCAGAGCACCGTTAAACGATGGCCACTTCTTATTGCCGGAGTGCACGTACATGTTTTCATTATGCTAACAGGACTTAGGTGAGGTGAGAATGCTTCAAGAATTTCCTAAGCCATGCATTTAATTTACATTTTGCAAAACCCCATTTTTAATCAGACTCTTCATTAAAAGCATACTCATTGGGAGCTAATGGTAAGTGAGAGAAAATAAGTTTAAACCCACAAGGCGGCTATTCTCCCACGTGCACTAGTTATAACAGCATTTGGAGATTGTACAGAAAAGGGGGACCATAACAGGACAGCTACTACAGGTCAGATACCCCATAAATTATTCAAAACCTACGTGCTGCAGTCTAATACATAGATCTGCTACATACATAATAATTATTCCCTCACAAGTGTTTTTAATCATTTGACATTTAATTACCGTGCACTATTTGTCTTGGGAAAGCAGCCTGAGATGGGAGTTAGGGCAGAGAAAGGCTGGCTTTCATCAAACCAATGGAGAAGCTGTTTGATTTTAAAGCCAGCTTTTTTTTGCTTTTGTACCTGGTGCAAAACATTAGGCTATACTCTCTGTTTCCCAGAGTCTAGGATTTTCATTCGTGTTTTCTTTACAGTAGAGGGATGGGGGCTGTGACTTCCCTCACAGTCTCCTAGGAAAGGCTCCAACGAAGACAAAGCATAAACCGTGTTTTGTAAGAGGTCCTATTTGCAGAGGTCATTGTGGTCAAGTGTACAGACCCACTTGTTATTACCATCTGACTTTGCAAGTGTCATGGGATGGTTTAAACCGTCACTGATGCATGGCCAAATATGTATGTATGTAGGCAAACATACAGATGTGCATAGGTGATTGTATAAATGTGTGTGTGTGTCTTTGTGGATAAAAAAATTTCTTGAAACAATTGGAGCAAGCTAATGTAATGAAAATTCTGCTCATTTAAATGTTTTAGTCTTGAAGTTGATTTTGAATCTTTAGTTTCATTACTATGTAAGTAAACAGACTTCATCTGTGTAGCTAGACCAAATCAGTCAAAGAGCTAAATATTCTGTGATCCACTATCAAGGGGAGAAAACAATTATTTTAAGAAGCTTGTCTTCATCCCAGATGGTCTGGTTCTGCACAAAATCATTTGATTATGTGCTTCTCTCAGCTTTGAAATCATGTACCTATCTGTCCATGTTTAACAAGAAAGGGAATGCCGCACATTTGTAACAAATTAAGTTAATGGATTTAAAGCACATAGTGCAAAGGGGGGAGGCGGGACTTCTTTTGGGAGACAACCGGAGAGTATGGCCAAGTCTAGGTAGACAGGTCCAGAGTCTTGGCTCAGTGGACCGTGAGCTACAATGCCTTAGAACGTGCTCAAACCAAAAACCCGTTTTTGATGCAAGGAGGAGCTGAGTTAGGGGGACCGCCACAGTGCAGAGGAAGGCATTGTTTTGTTTTTTGTGTCTCTTTCTGTAATGCCTAAATAAATCTTCAGGCCATATTCTCAGAACTCCAGGCCAGGGATTACAACTCAAATGCCTTCAAGTGAAGTAATTGAGTGAAGCAGGCAGGCATAATAAAATTATTTTTCTATGATGAGAAAAACAACAATGCAAGCCCAATGACAAATGGCAGTGGACAGAGGGACCTAATGTTAGGAGGCAACAGGGATTTCTGTGGACAAAACTGACCTCAAGATAAAAATTGCCTGCATCTTCCACAGAGGGCAGCTACCGCCGAGCCTTATGCCACGGAAGAGAGAGCCTAAATCGATGAATACTTGGAGTTTTCAAGAGTAGCCACAAATTCCGATGTTTATATAAATTTCCCATTTTTAAAATGTTGGCTCAGATTTTTTTTTAAGAGTGTATAAGCCAAATCAAACACCAATTTGCACCATCTGTAGACAAAGGAGGACTCCACAAGAACTAAAACTGTGCCCTAAATATTGGTCCTCTGTGGGAAAACAGCTCAGGGATTACCCCTTGCTGTCTTAGGTGCTGCTTATTCACATCTACACATGGGCAGGATGGATTGTGACTGGAGGACAGACATCTGTGTGTCTGAGTTTGCATAGAAAAGCCCTTGAGCCATGTTGGGAGAAAATGCAAGCACTGGGCGGGTACCCGGATGTGATTTCCACTTCACCTCCCTATCTGTAAGGGAGCTGCAAGTCAAGGTCAGGGTTAGGTGGATGTTACAAGCGTCGCCAGGGAGCCTCTTAAACAGGGTTCGTGGAGTGTGTGCCTCTGTATAAGTAAGAAATGATTGCAGCTCCTCCATAGGTTTTACATGGGAAGCATTTTTAGTTGAAATAGAGCTTGAATACCTTTATCGTTCTTTATGAAATAAGGTAATCAGCTTTGGAAGAATTGCAGTGAACTTTATTATCCGGTCTGCTTTTTTATGTTATTTCAGGCCAAGGAAAATCTGTAATAAGCCATGTTTGCTGGTCTTCACGATTACTTTTTTTTTTTTTAAGTGCAGATCCTTTGTTTCCTTGTGCAGTTTGTTACCCTGATTATATGTGTTCTAAAAGGAAGGGTTATACTTGTTCTAAGAGGAAGAAGTCTCTGGAGCCACCTTAGGAACAATCCATCCATAGCACTGTGTCCCTTCCTGGCTTAGCAGTGTGGTCCATGAAAAGTCTGGGAATTGGAGATGCTATTAATTCAGACTCTTCACAATCTCCTGCCCTCTCCACCACTCATGCTGACATCATGATTCATTCCCATAGAGTGACATCAGCTCTGCTGGAAACCTGCCCTTAGTCCTCTGCAGGCCAGCCGTGGGCTGCATACTACTCGGGCAGATTAGGGGAAGAGTTTGGGCAAGGGTGAGAAGGTTGGGAGGAAGAGGTGACTTGACTGTCACCAATGTGACTGACCTGGTCACCATCTATCTCTTCCAGCATGTTTGCAAGGAATATAACACAGCCACTCAAAAAGATGAACATATAAATGCAATAGCACAGGAAATGCTTACTACAATAAGAAATTATATTTTAATCTACTTCAAAATAGGCAATTCAAATGGTTCAAAATTCGAAAGATTCAAAAGGCATACAATGAAAAGTTTTGCTCCCACCCTTGTATATGGCCACCCAAGTTGTGATATTAAGTGAAGAAATAAAAGCCTAAAGCCAAACCTTTCTCCCTCTCTCTCTCATTCTAAAAATATGTATATTTATTTATATATTTATTTACAAGCATATGTGTACACACAAATGTATCTATAGGAGACTTAAAGAAAGAAAATGTTTGGGGCACCTGGGTGCCTCAGTCGTTAAGTGTCTGTCTTCTGCTCAGGTCTTGATCCCAGGGTCCTGGGATCGGGCCCCTCATCGGGCTCCCTGCTCGACGGGAAGCCTGCTTCTCCCTCTCCCACTCCCCCTGCTTGTGTTCCTGCTCTCGCTGTGTCTCTCTCTGTCAAATAAATAAATAAAATCTTCAAAAAAAAAAAATGTTTTCCGTGGTTGAGTAGAAGTATTATAGGTAATTGCTTCTACCTTCCTATATTTTCAAAAATGTTTTTGCGTGTTACTCTAAGGAAATAGTAAGTTTCTTTATTTTACATAAAATACCATCATTGAAAGCAGTAGAGAAAAATTGGACATGACCAATCGGAAGGAAGGAAGGTAGGTAGGTAGGAAGGAAGGTCACTCATTTTGTTGCAACCCAGAACTCACAATCGATGGTACTTAATATTTTTGCACACTGTCTTCCCAGCCTTTGCCATATACGTGATCATACTTGAACATTGCTGCGTAACTGGCCTTCTGATTAACAAAATAGTCAGGATATCTTTTCTGTTACCTATCCAAGAGAAGAGTAATTCAAAGGAAGAACACTGTGCGTGCCGGGATACAGGTTTGTAGGAAAGAAGAACAGGTCTTCTAAGTGGGAAGCTGCAGATAAATTTGCACCTAGATAAACCAGCAACAGAGATGAGGAAAAGGACAGTGGGCAGTTGTGTTCCAGTGATTTCCCCCTTTCAGTGTGAGATCCCAGCACCAGGCTGCATCCTCACACCGTAGTTCTGCGAGGACACGGGGCTCGGTGGAGCAGAAGGCCTGGCTTCAGCCGCTTGGAGCACAGAGGTTTAAAATACTTGGTGAGAAAGTATAAAAAAAAAAAAATCCCTCCCTTGCTCCCAGGGACAGTAAGAGGGGCCTCTGAAAGTATAATCACTCACTTTCCTTTTAACTTTCAAGTACACATAAATAGCCTATGAATGCTTTACTTGTAAAAATTACAGTACAGAAATATCAAAAGGTATAAAGTATATGGTTTGGGTCATATATTTTTCTTCTCCTCTATTTTATTTTTTATTGAAAAAGATACAAATTATTCTCCTTAACCCTTATCTCCCAATCCCACTCCTCGCTAGAGAGAGCACCATTTGGGATCTAAGCAGAACTTTTCTGATGCACTTGCATCCAAACCCATACTCATGCACAGATACAAATGCATGCTTTTTTTTTTTAATTAAACTTAAACTCTCCAGGGGTTTTTTATCCCCATGGGCTCTAAATCTCACTTATTCTAAAACTCTTTTCCAGAGCAATAATGTTTCCCACATATGAATCACCAAATGCTAAATGTGCTCTTCTCAGCAAATGCAATTCATTTGAGAATAACTCCCAATAAATTGCCTGTGCTGTTTCTTTATTTCTGCAGACAATGGACAACGCCAAGGCAACAAGGGGGGTCGCACCAAACCAGTCGTTAGTTTTAATGTGGTCTGGCAGTTTTAATCCTTTCTGTATTTTTAAGTGTAATAGCATGGTATAGTGTGTTAAGATATTTTTTTCATTCTTTTCTTTCTTGAACATTAAAATATAGAGGGGAGGTGGGGAGGGGAATGTGATATTTTCCTTACGAGAAAAGACATTGCTAACCTCATTTCTGCAGACTCTGAGCGATGTGGGGCAGAATTTAGGACTTGCTGATAAATAATTAGGATTCCAGGCTTGCTGTTTCCAGCACGCCCACTGAGTCCTCACAGGACCTTGTATTTCTTTACTTCTCATCCCCTCTTAATGCTTTGCTGCCTAATACTCAAACCTCAACCCAGAATCCAGAACTTACTCAGAAACCAGCTTCCATGCACGAGTTTATCTACATGATGTGGACTGTCCATTAAACTCTTCTCAAAAGAGACTGCCTCTTCAAATTCTGTCATAGCCCCATCCCCTCATTAATGCTAAAGCTTTAGTGTGACCCCAATAAATGAAAGATGTTGAAATAAAATAGTATTTAACTCCTGAATATTTGACAATATTAAACCAGGAAAATACCATCTTCTTTCCAAGTCAAAAGTCTACACTCATCTCTGTGTGCATGGGTACTAAAGTCTGTCCTCCACTCTAACTGGGTGATATCAAGGAGAAGTGGGGGTACAGGATCTATGTGATGAACCGAGCTCCTCCAAGTAACCATTGGGGTTTTGCAAAGGCAGGACATGGCTCTGGAGTAGTATTGTACTATGGTAGTATTTGCCCTATGGTCTCCTTACGTGTAAAATTACAACAGTGGTAATCGCCCCAGCGTTGTTTTTTTTTTTAATAAATTCTGATCCGTGTCTTTCTTTCTTTTCTTTCTTTTCTTTCTTTTTTCTTCTTTCTTTCACAGAGCAAGCACACAGAAGCAGGGGGAGTGGCAGGCAGAGGGAGAGGGAGAAGCAGGCTCCCTGCAGAGCAAGGGGAGCCCGATGCGGGGCTCAATCCTAGGACCCCGGGATCATGACCTGAGCCGAAGGCAGTCGCGTAACCAACTGAACTACCCAGGGGCCCACCTCAGCATTGTTTTTAAAGTGGAAGTGGACACATAGTAGGTCCTCATCAAGTGTTGGTCTCTCTGCATGTAAGTGCAGACTTAAGCTAGGACTCCTAGTATCTCGTGGTGCTTTATGGCCACATCCCTGTTGGAGGGCAGAGTTTGGAAATCTCTCTTTAAAGAAGGTTGTGAGATTGTAACACTGAGGAACCCCAGGATTATATAGAACTTCTGTGCCAGCCCAGGGCACCTTTGTGCTGCCAACGCTATGGCACAGAGGAACTGCCCTCCCCCGGAGACCAGTGATATGACCCGTTTCGTTATGGGCGCCTCTAATTATGCACATGTGTCCATCAGCATGTATTATCTCCATAGCAATTCACCCTCCTGCCATTATGCCTGCCCCCAAAGCTGGAATTAGCATTTTGCAGTGATGTCTGGGAGTTTTTCCTGTGTTCTTCTGATAGGAAAGAGAAATTTGAAACCTATGCCAAAATGCTTAGAAGAATCCCAGCAACATGATAAGGGCTAGTTAAGCATGTGCAAGGTATTTTTATCACTATTATTATTTCTAAAGTAAAGTTTTCTGGATTAGCCCCACAGGGGAAATAAGAGTCAGTAAAGTTTCATAGTTTCCTCTCTGAGGGGAGCTCTGATTCACTGCTGTGAATACACAGAGACTGATTAGCAGGAATGGAGCATCGGGCTATTTGGAGTTTTTCCCCTCACCATTCTGCTTTTCAGCTAGTCTCCTACCCCAGGTAAGTCTAGCAGGACAAGGCCTGGGGGGAAGTGAAATGTGTTTTTTTCTTATCTAGAATGTGTGGTCCCCAAGTCTGTTAACTATAAACAAGTTCAGATGAGGTCAAACTGTGAGTCTTCATGGAGTATGCTCTCCCTGACTCTGAACGTTCGTAAGCTTCTGGAAATGGCACGAGAGGGACAGAGTGCTGGAAGCAGGTACAGCAGGCATGAGGTTTTAGCCTTCTCTGCTGAGTGCTCAGACAAAACATTGACCTTTGTGCCTTAGCTTCCTCGGAAGCAGTTGGTAGTGCTCAAAATCTGTCAAAGCACCCTAGGTTACTGGGGTGTGACAAAGCCTGGTTCCCCTGTCACCTCACCACCTTGGCGAGAGAAGCTCCAATGTGATCTGTTTTGTACATCAGGATTCTATTGGAAACACCCACTGGACAAAATAATTCTGCATGTAAATAGCGGTCTAAAACCCACTGAACTAGTTTAAAACATGCTGGAGGGCACCACAGTGACTCTCTGACATTTACAGGGAGTAGGGAGGGATAGATAGTAGAGGTGGGGGTCAGGGGCAATGACAAGAGGTGGAAAGGGGAGGGGGTGGGTGGGGACCTTAAGGAGGACCAGCCAGAGGGTACTGTGCTCCAGCCCTCACAGCACAGCAGGGATGACCCAAGTGCTCTGGGACCCGCAAGTCATTCATTCCATGCCCCCCCCAAGGGCCACCTTTTTGCCTGGGCGGCTAGAACAAAGAGCAAGGGATCTGAGGGTGCCACCCCAGCTTTCTGTGACATTGGGATTATGGGGAGAAGCCTCAGCCCCTCTGGTCTAGAGAACAGGATCCAGACGCCGCCGCCCCCTGCCCCCCGCCCCAGTGAAGTGCTGAGGTGAGATAGATTTATAACCCATCAGAAAATGCAAAAACAAGTAAGGCCCTAGCAGGGTAAACCTGCTGAAGCCAGAACTCCGGGTTTCTGGGGCACCAGGTTCACACCCCCAGGGAACCCAGCTGCTTTTGAGTTCTTTCCCCGTCCATCTGCTGCCATCCCCCCACCCCCACCCCGCTTCAGAGTGTGCAGACTAGGGCTTGTTCCTCACTGCGGAGCTGAATGAGGAGGAGGTTTAGGGTGACACAGTGACCCTCTGTGGCTTTTTATATGAAAATCCACATGTAAATGTGAATGCATTAAAATATCAGTTATTTTTTAATAAAAGATCATAAGGAAGACCTATTCCTGTTGGTCTGCTGGTTTTGTTTCAAGAGTCTCATCAACATTCAGTAAAGAACTTCCCTTCCCCTGCTTAGTACCTCCAGTGGCTCTTCTTGTCCTGAGATCATGTCCAGACCTGATCCCGTCCGCCATCACCTCCTCTCTTCCCCCACCAGCTTCCGCTCGGCCACACTCTCCCCTCGCCCCATTCTGGCCACTCTCAACCTTGGTCTGCTCCTCAAACCACACTGTCCCCGCCATCCGCCACCCCGGCACACTCTACACCAGTGGTTCTGGTGATGTCAGCATCACCCGAAGCCTTCTTTAAAACTCAGGTGGCCCAGAGGCAGTGTTTAAAACTTGACTACAGACTTACTGTTCATTTTATTAGGTATAATAATGCCCAATGGTTAAATTTTAAGTCTTTATTGATTATAATGGCATACTGGAATATATATACACACACACATATATATGTGTGTGTATAAAATGAGATGATGTCTGAGACTTGCTTTTAAACTACTCCAGAAAGAAAAAAAAAAAAAGTGTGTATGTGAAAGGAAGGAGTGGGGCTGGATGAAATAAAATTAGTACAATATTGATACTTGCTCAGGTTGATGTTTATTATACTATTCTCTCTACTTTTGTGTCCATTCTTAAATTTCTACCAAAAAATAACATTTATTTCCTCAGGGAAAGAAACACCCAAGTGGATTTTTCATACCCCCAGAGATTTCAATTTAGACTGTCTAAGGTTGCATCTGAGAATCTGCATTTCTAATAGATTTCCAGCTGATACTAATGCTGCTGGTCCAGAGACTGCACTTTGAGAACCAGTGCACCAACCCCACCATTTCCCTAGTATGATTCCTACTCATCCATTCGAGCCTCTTTCTTCCCCCGGCTGCCTGGCATGGGCTGAGCTCTCCTATTATACATGTTCCTATCATGCAGGCATCTACCTGAATTATAATTGCTCATCTGTACAGTTGTTTGCTTATGTTTATCTTCCCTATAATTCTATAAATTCCATGAACAAAGATCCTGGCCATCACCTATCCCCTGTGACTACATGTAGTAGATGCGCAGTAAACGTTTGATGGGTGGATGAATCTAGAAAGACTACCCATTTTAAATGCAGGCAGAGCATCAGGAGGGCTGTTCACATGTTGCCAAGAAATAACAGAGGAAAGAGTGTACCTGCCCAGTTAGCCAGATCAGCCAGGTGCTCCCCAGCAACCAGGGAAATGATAACTACTGCACCCAGACCTCCCTGACATCCCACCCTTTTTATATAAAACAGAAACATTACATGTGGAGGGCAGAAGTCTTCTCCACAGAATCAGGGTCCTGCATTCTGACCCCAGGCTGTATGATGTTGGGCAGGTCCTTTCTTAGGGCTTCAGTTTGCCATCTGTAAACCCAGAAGGTTCAATTTTCTAGCTCTAAAATTTGTTGCAAATCACAGATTCTGTGCCACGATGCTTCATTCTGAATAATATCTGATGATGGTTGGGGTGTTTGGTCCTTTTCCCTAATGTTGGCCAGATCATGTCAGCAAAGGAAAGCGAACTGGGAGGACTAGCTTGTTCTTGCTTCTCTCTGGAGCCTCTGTTTGGTGCCACCCTTCCCCAGGAACTGGCAGGGGGTCGGCTGTGAATGGGGGGGGGGCGCGGATACAGCCCCCATACGCCAGAGCCTCAGGGGAACCAGAGAGCACAAATATTTGAGGGACACCCACTTCCTGCTTCTTGTCATTCTGCTTTATTTAGGGCAGCATTCAACCCAGTGGCCTGGCTGAGGTTTCAGGACTTGTGTATTTCAGATCAGTGCCCCCAGAATCATTTCTATTTCTTTTCTTTCTTGCAATCCCAGTTTCAGATAGTAACCCCAAACCTACATCGTAGTACTCCCAGCTTTGCTCATTCTGCCTGGGACGTACTGGGAGGACCCCACTACAGCATTACAGATGTTCCCTATCGCTTAACTGGCTCACCTTCACATTTTGTGTACGTTTGTACTTGTCTAGAAGGCCTTCTCTTTGTTTTCTATCTTTAGGAACAGAGACTGCAGGACTACAGTTACATACAGAAATAAACTGATTAGAAAAGCTGAGACCAAAAGAGCTTAAGAAGAGAGCAGCGAGAGTCTTGGCCTCCTTTGCCACATTATTTAGTTAGCGAAGATAGGCTTTTAGCCTGGCTTTTACGTAAGAGGTTTAGAATAGGTTTACCCAGATATTTTGATGTTCTGGTAACGGCCTTCTCAGTCATGATGCCTTTAACCTTTGCCCTCTTTGGGGTTCTCTTTGTCAGGGCGGAGAGCATGCGCCCTCTCTGTGGGTGTGCCGGGGAGTTCCAGCTGCAGATGACTGAAAAAGCAAGCTCCAAAGGACCAGAAGAAAGTGAGGGCGTTCGCAGGTTCAGTGAGCTGAGGCTTAGAAAAGTTGGTAAGAAGGATTAGAATTGAAAAATGAAAAAGACTCTTAAAAAAAACCAATCCATTTTAGGGTCCATTACTTTATACATATTGTCCAAAATCTCATGAATAAAGGGGAAAGAAAGGAAGGGGAAAAAAAAAAAAAACTGGCCTCAGTTCAGAACGTCAATTATGTCTTTTTTTAATCCTCCTTTTACAATTTATTTGACGTTTTGAACAGTGGCCAGAAAAGCTATTATAACTATAAAACATATTCATTGGTATAAATCTCATTAGGTCGAGTGATTTAATTAAAGTATTGACATGCTTAATTGATACATGTAAGCCAAGACCATTTTCATATCTCATTTCCATATGCTTTCTGCTTTAAAAGAATCGAGGAGCTGGAACTTAAAAAAAAAAAAAAAAAAGAGTCTCCCTCCATAAATACTGCTATAGATTCATCAGTGCCTGACATCCCAGGGGACCACTTCCAGCCACTCTCTTGATTCTGAACCAGCTACTCCTCTAAGTGGCGCTGCTCAGAGGGACGGTGATGTATCCCCAGCCTGAGAGCCTGTCAGGCCCTCTTAGGATCAATAGGAGAATATTTATATTAATAAAACACCAAGTTAATTAAATAAAATGGTCCTCTGGGTAAACTTAAGATACTAGAGGATGGGCAGGGATCGATATATTCTGCCATTTGAACATTAAGTATGTGCCTTGAAATTTTATGGAGCTTTTAAAAACTCCCTAATATAAAAAGTTTGAAACCTCCACAAGTTTTCCTCTGCCAAAACCTCTTGTGCCTGCCTTCTGGAGCTGAGGGAGGCAGGGACTGGAGCCATTCCTTAGAGATGGGAGCTTGGGTGAAGGCCCAAGGGACCTTCCCCTAGGTCCTAGCACCTTCTCCTCCTTGGGGCGGGGGGTGGGGGGGGGCGCTGCTCTCTGTGGACAAGGCTCCGGCGGGAGCGGAGGCCTGAGTTCAGTGCAGGGTCCAGGCAGTGAGGACGACACTTCCTTCTCTCCAGCGCGGCCTCCCATGTCCGATGTAAGAGAGACCGTGGGTCCCCTCCCTTTCTTGGTCCCCTTACCTGAGAAAGCCCAGACGCTGAGGATCTGCGGAGAGGAATTTGCAGAACGTCCACCTGACCCCTTGCCTCTTGCTGACCTCCGCCCCGCGTTCTCCCAGCCTGGCTCTTTCTGGGTGTCTGCACCGGTCTGCACCCCGTGTCCCTTGTCTCACATCTGTGCTTCTCTCTTTCTCTGTGCATCTCTGCCTTTCATGATCTCTTCGGGGAAAATCACTGTTTCTGCACATGCGTGTTTCTCTCTTCTGTTTTTCCTTTTGTTTTCCCCGTTCTGTCTCACTGTCGGCCTCCCTTCCTCTTTGTTTTTGTGTCGCTGCCTGTCTTTCCCCCTTTCTCTGTTGTTCTCTATCTCCATCCCTATCTTTCAGTCTCATCTATTTCTCTGTGTATCTCTGTCCCTCTCTGCCTGGGTTCTCCCACCCATCCACGGCTGACCTTAAACAAGACCCCAGACTCGGCCCTTCCACACTCAGAGGCTGACTTTCTGATTCCTTCCCCTCCCTCCTGGAGCAGTCTTCAGGGTGGGTCTGGGGACACGAGAGAGGACAGAGGCCCAGTAAGTATATCTTGCCTTGAACAGCTGGGTCTGTCTGCAGAGGTGACTTTCATTTCCTAAGAGGTGATGTCATCCTTGCTGTCCCCTTTTGTCCTCTCCCACAGACTCTGTCTTCTCATTTTCTTCGCTTTGACCCATAGCACCTAACTCCATGGGTGCACTATAGTTACCTTATTAATGATGACCTTGCTTTGAAATGTAAGCCACAAGACAGTTCTAACAGGGTAGGAAGGACAGCCAGGGAATTTGCTTTAGTAGCAAATTCAACTCACCTTCCCATTTTGAGTGATCTCAGCCTCTCCCCTTGTGGCTGTTTCCTGCGTGGCTCTGGACCCCCAGCAAGTTCACGCTCCCCAGCTTCCTTCGAAAAGTGGAGGGCTACTTTGACTTGTCCTGAGTCTGTGCAGAGGCAGCTGGTCACCATCCTGCCCTCAGCCCAGAGCCCGCATTAGGGTTGAGGCCACTCCCCCCCCAAACCCTGCCCGACTGGATCCTCCAGCTGTCCTACCAGTGGTCCCACCAGCTGCCTCTAGCCCTCCTCCTCATCCGTCCTCTTCGCTGCACCCCCTGCTGACTTCTCCGCACAGCAGTGGCTGTGGAATCCGCAGGCTCCAGCCAGCTTCCGAGGGGATGTACAGAGAGCTGTGGGGCTTTAACTCTGTGACCATCCATCTTGACCAGCCATCCCAGGGCGAGCCTGGGAGAATCCATGAGGTCCGGTCTCCCTGCAGGACCCAGGGAAGCTTTGAGGCACAGCAAGCTGAGTAGAATCCAAGTATCGCTCTCTTTGGTATTAAATTTGGGAGTTGCTGCTTTACAGTTTGAGCTCCGATGTAATATTCTCTAGGACAAGGAATGTGTGGGGATTTTCTTGTCATCTACTCAGTGTTTGAATGCAGACTTGCACAGATACAGCACTCATAATAACGGGTATTTATTAAGTGCTTATTATCAGCCAGGTAACCTACAGCTCTAAGTTGATTAGCCGTTTGATAATAATTCCCTGATGTATTTTCATTGTCCCTGTTTTACAGATGAGGAAACTGAGGCTCAGACAGGGTGATCTACTCATACAAAGCCACATAGCTAGCAAGAGGCCAAATCTGAATTCACACCAAGGTTCTCTGGGCTCCTGAGCCATGCTTCCAATGGTGTGCCTCACTGTCTCCTGGAATCCTGACCATAGGCAGGACCTCTGGGGTCAGTTATGAAAGGAAGGGAGTTGAATTACCAGGCAGAGTATGGCTCAGGCTGTAGTTAATGGACAGAGAGGCAAGGGAGGCGTTTCAGAAGGAGTTACCCCTCTATCCCTCCTCTCTGCCCCCACCTCCTGCCGTGGAGGTCTACCCTCTTTGCCCTGGACAGGGGAGTTTGTTGTATTGGGCATCAGACCCGTTGAAGCAGCCCCACATTCATCACTGCTTCCTTGCCTGTCTGCAGTTCACTGGGTTCTCCCAGCGCACACCCCTCGTCGCCTGTCTTTCAAGCTAAATGGCCAGAAGCAGGTCTGGGATTAAACCTCAGTGTTAACTTCAAACTTGGTGTCAGCCTATTGAAGTGCATCCATTTTTACATAAATAAGCAAGAGAACAGCATCTATTCTGCCCGAGTCGATACCAGGACATACACAGGTGTGAGTTATTAGCAGTAGCTGTAATTGTTTTGAATGGAACAATAAATAGTACAGGGGGTCATGGGGAGAAATGTCGTGCTACGGTATTAACATAGCTTAATGGCTTTAGTTGCTATATGCTTCATCCAACACTGGGCTTCAAGAAGCTGGCCTTGCAGCTCAGGGTGCTGAGTTCTTGCTGGATTGCTTTCCTGCTTGGGTAGAAGATAATTTTGAGCCGTTCTGAGGCCTCGTTGATTTTATCAGCGGATGGCCCCAGGATAGCATCTCACCTTCATCCCTGAGGTTTCACTTATTTAATGGGGTTCTGAAGAGTTACAAGAAAGAACAGGCATATACAAGCCCCATTTCCTTGAGCTGCATGCTGCGTTCCAGACTCCAGCCTCTGGGCAGCCGAAGCTCGAGGCGTAACCCTCCCCACGCACCGCCCCCCCCCTCCGCCCCGTGCCCCTAGGTGCTCGTGTTTCTTCGGTGAAAATGAACAGACGGCAGAGGAGGACGCCCAGTGGAATATCCTCCAGTGGAGGAAGGAGGAGTTGCTCAGTCCATAAAACGTTACTCTAGGGTCAGGCGCACACAGGGTACCCAGAGAAGTATTGAAAGGATCCTTTCTTCATGACCAAGTTGAACATTGAACATTATGGGGATAGAAATCAGGAAATGGCTTCACCTACTCCTAAATGACAGCGCCTCAGCCCATCGGCCTGCCTCTCTACTTCCCACCTTCCCCAGTTGGACTTCTTAATCCTCAGGCTCCGTGCGGGTTTCCACATCTCTTAGACCCTTTGGCACAAAGGCGAGTGATCACAGAGCAAATTATCACAAAGATAATCAAAATTTTCTCACTGCCAATCATCCCCTTCTGATATCTCCTTATATAGCTTGATGCTCAAAGTGTCTCCTTCCGTCCCCGGAGTTTGATTATCTCTATTACCCTAGTCCCAGCGGGTGCCAGAATTTAGAAATGAGGAGAGGCCGGGGGGATGTTCTTGGAGCTGTGTCTTTGTCAGCACACAGCCCTTTTCTGGACCGAATTCATTTTCCAAAATTTTTGTGTCCTCTCAGACCAGGTTTAAACTCTATTCCAAAAAACCAAATTATTTGCTTAGGCTCCCTTCCCAGGTACCTGCTTATTTCCACGCTTCAGTGTAGCTCACTAAACCCTTCTCAGTTAGAGACTTTATCAGTAGCTCCTTAGAACACAAGCCTGTTCTAGTGACATTAGTTCTCAGTCACCGTACTGCACCAGCGAGGCAGAGATAGAAGGGTGGGGGAACAGGGGCAGAGCTCTTCAAAGGGACAAACTGGACTTGGGGGGAAAATCTCCATAGCTTGAGATTTATCCTCGATCATCCATGAACGCAGGCAATGACATGAAATCATTTTCGCTAATTTTTAATCCATTCAACAAATATTTTTTAAGCAGTGTGTCAGGGCTTGTGCTCAGTATAAGTTTCTAACCACGTGAAACTAATAATTTAATGAAGGAACCTATGGAAATGACCATGTTTCCATATAAGCTTGACCTTCAGTCAGCGCAAGGATTAGCAAACAAGCGATCACTCTAGATCCAAACTCACTTCTACATGTGCCTAAGTCCTTAATTTGCCTTGAGCTTTTGGGTAAGGTCAGATTTAACAGCACCCTGGGTTAAAGGACCACTTTGATGGATGATCTGGCATTCTGCTGGAGCTTTCTTTTTCAGAGGGTAAGAAGAGAAAAGGGATTGTGTCAATCACAGACACTCTGTCCTTCCTGACGCCAATAGAAATGGGCCCAAGTGGTCACTGAAAATATAAATTTGGAATCTACCAGAAAAACGTTAGAAGGTACACTTTCTACCCCCTTAATTTTTGCTAATTGTACAAGCGGATCTTCACCTATGAGATATTCTGCCTCAGAACCTAGGCTATCAGGCCACCATTTGGGAGGCAAATGAAGGTTCCCAGGTCAGCAATAAATCATGAAGCAGCCCAAATGCACGTACTTCATTTCAGAACAATTCCATAAACGCTCCCTCCACCCCCTGATACCTCCACCTCCCTGCTCGCAAGGTTTCATCTCCTAATTGCAAAAGCTTTTTGGCATGGGAATGTCTTTGTGAAGAAGAGAGGACTCAATTTGGGCCATCTCTCTAAAGAAGACACGGGAACAAGGGCGCTTCTCCAATTAATCAGCAAATGCTTGGCTCCAGCTTTTGCCAGAGGATCGATTTACATAAAGCTATTCTCAAGATGAATTTGCCTCCCCCTCTACTCCCCATGCATTCCTCTTGTCCAGCCAGCGTTAGATGTGCTACTGGATTTCGGATTGACAGTGTCAGCTACGACAATCAAATTAGGGATGAAAGCCTCAGAGGGCTGCCAAGGGAGAGGGACGGAGCGAAAGGAGAGGGTAGGAACAGTGTGTCAGCCTGGAAGGAGGATGGACTGCGCAGAAATGGGCTTCCTTTCCCCAACCGTATTGGGCAGACACATAGTTTCAAACAAAGGAAAAAAAGAAAACCCTGGTCCCCATCCTTTTGAACTGGGTGGATACCCCCCCACACACAATCACACCAAAACATTTCATTGGGGCTAAAATTGGCAAAGGACTATCTCAGGCACATAATTAGATCCTTAGGATCAGATGATTTTCAGCATCAGATTTCTGCCCACAATGTAAGAACACCATAATCTCAGTTACACCCCCTGAAGGGTACGTGACAGTAGACGCACAAACTCGAGTCAGATGCTGGTAGTTAGAATCCTGGTGATGTTTCTTAGGCCACTTAGTGAAGCAGAGAAGTCTGGACCAGAACAGAAAGCACAATTGGATTGATAACAAGAGCTCCCCAATCCCGTCTAATGGAACTACCTTGTGGCTAAATTGTGATAATTCTAGGAATTAGTTGTTGAGAAGCTCAGCCTCTGTACCATTTGCTAGAGATGATCAGTCAATTATAATGCTGTTTCATGAACACAAAGAGCCTTAGTCGGCGTTTCATGTGATAATTCAATGAGGAAAGCTTCTGTTTGGACTGGAAGCATTGGTTAACCCTGCCAGCCCTGGAAAGTTCATTCAGAAAGACACAAATTAAATCCTTTGGCTGGAAGGAGGTTCTCTGCTCGTAGGAGGAATGGCTGAATGACTAGGATATTTCAAGCCCTGGCTTGCTTCCTTAAATCCAAAAGTTTCTATCTTGAATGGCTCCCTTTCATATTTCCTACTGTTTACCCACCCCCCAACTCCCCACCCCCAGCCTTTGAAGAGTCCCATTTTGGGCTCCTTTAGATTGGTTCCCATATCTAACTAATACTCTTTTCCCTCTTTTGACAATGAGTGGGCACAGAACTATGGCATCAAGCTCCTAGCCTTCTTCTAGAAGTGCACTGTCCAGTATGACAGGCGCTAGCCATGTGTGGTTACTGAGCACTTGAAATGTGGCTGGTCTGACTTGAGATGTATGTAAAATACATACCAGATTCTGAAGACTTGGTATAAAAAAGAATATAAAGTATCTCATTAATATATTTTTATATTGATTACATGTTAAAATATTTTGGATATATTGGGTTAAGTAAAATACTTTGTTAAGATTCATTTCAGCTATTTCTTTTTATTGTTTTTAATGCAGCTAATGGAACAAATTAAATTGCATGGGTGTCTCATGTTATATTTCTATGGGACAATGCTGTCCTAGAATTAGCAGATCCCCTCTGGAGGGGTGTTGGCCTCTGTACCCTTCAGCCCAAGGCTGAAGTGTCCTGTTGACCAGCATGGAGGTTTTTTGTTTTTAATTGGGGGAATTCATTGAGACGGGCCCTGTGTCCCCCAGCTCACCCCTCCCTACTTTTGTGTCCACAGTCAGCCTGCTTTGCTCATTTTCTTTAACCTGTGTGATCCTAATGCATTTGAATTTGTGATTTCTAGAACATCTGCCCATAAGGAGACAGAAGGTGTGTATGTTAGTGACTAATCATAGAGCAAACCAGTAACACTAACCTTACTTGCAGCCCTCAGTCTCTCCATCTAAGGGATCCTTAACTCTGTGGTGCTCAGATACCAGGCCTTCACCTGCTCTTGAATGGTCACAGCTCGAGATCTGCCTCAGGGCCTGGCTCCTCCAGTGTTTTTTCCCCTCAAGGCAGTCCTCCTAGAAACCTGGGAAAACACTTGTCTGTGAGGCCCCACCCGGAATGCTCTAATCCCAGTCACCAGAGGCTCCCCTGTAGGTTTAGGAGGGTTCAGGGGCAAAGTGCTTGGCTTCCTCTTGCTGAATGGCTGGGATCCCAGGGAAGGGTGTAACCATCCATGGACTCTTACCCCTTCTAGGTCGGCCTCCAAACTGGGCCCCTGGGGGGCTTTGTCAGGTATGGATTAGATATTGTCACTCTGTCCCGTCGGCCTTCTGTGACACTATCTATCCCATAAGCATTTTGTCCAACACCAGCAGGCTCACACCTGAGACACGGGAGGCCTTTGCATGTTGGACCCAAAATTTTCCCTAGACACTTAAGGTAGTAGGATGCTGTATTTGTTAGCTTCATGCTAATAAAACAAAGATAGTGATTTGCATTTAGAGCTTGCTTTAGCGTATAGAAAGCACTTGATTTTTTCATTACTCTCAATCCTTGTCCTGATTTCACAGAAGCACCAGTTGAGGCTCAGAATTGAATTGATGTTCTTACAGACACACAGCCCATTAAGTAGCACAGCTGGGGTGTGAACTCAGCACCTAATCGCATGCACAAATCATCCTCCCCATGCTTTCAGATTTGTTCAAAGTTCATACTCCAGAGCCCATCCCCAGGGTTTCTGATTCAGGTCTGGGACAGGTCCCGGAAGTCTGCATTACTTTTTTTTTTTTATCCTGGAAAATTTCACACATATGTAAAAGTCAAGCACAAATTATAAATGAACCTCCCTTGCACCTAGCACTCAGTGCCAACAAGTACCCATTCATGGCCAATCTTAACTCCTTCTCCACTTCCACCCACTCCCCTCCTCTTCTACATTATTTTGAAATAAAACCCAGACATCATCATTTAATCCTTAATTACTTCAGTATGTATCTCTCAAAGATAAAGACCTAAATGAAGGGAAACATAGCCCACAATACCATTATCCTATCTAAATTATTTTAGAAGCCAAGGATCTGTATTTTTTGAGGCATCATGGGTAAATTCTGAGGAGGTAGACCATGAGCCCTGCAGCAAGAACAGTTGTCCCGTACCACGCCAACTCTTAATAACATCTTCAAAAGGGCCTGATTTTTATCAGACTGTCCACTTTGAAAGACAAAACCAAAGTACTTGATGAAACGAGACTGCAAGTCCCAGCGATTCAGATCGGCATCTTTCCCTTCCCCGCGCTCCCCCCCCCGCCCCTAAAAACAAAAAAGATACTGAGCCTCAAGTGAAACAAAGCTGTGAATTATTTTCCTTGCTGGTTAGGAACAGTCTACAATGTGAATTTAGGTACAGAGTTTCTTCTTGTTGAAAAGGAAAAAACCATGAAACTGCAGCTCTTACTTCTGGGGACCTGTAGATGTTTATTTTGCAATTAAATGTGGAAAGCGTTCTGCTTGTTTATATCGTGGGTCAAAGAGAATGCAAGCTCCAGGAGGTCAGGAACTCAGTTCTGTTCCCTTGGTGTCTCAGCATGTGACACAGAATAGCACATAGTAGGTGCTAAACTTATTTTTTGTTGCGTGAAGAATCTGAGCTGACACTTAATCTGCCAGTATTAAACATTTGAGTGGTATGCCTAAGACTTTTCTAATGAGCTTGCCAGGGGAGGCAGAATGAAAGGAGCTTTTCCTGATCTCTTTCATTCAGTAAATGTTTAGCATCAGGGGAGCAAGCATGTGAATTGGTGCAATGAAATATTCAGAAGCCAACGGGAGCAGTGGAAAATAATTGGGTTGGTTTTTCTGTTGTTGTTATGTTTTGTTTTGTTTTGTTTGTCCCGCATTGATACTTTGATTCTCTGGGTCTCTGACATACATGGCAGTTCTTTCAGGAAGTGATTCAGTTATTCCAATATAATCTCCCTTGGACAAAGGATGCCAAAGGCACCCAGCTAGAAGTACCAGGGCTTCTTAGCTGGGACATATGCTTGGGGCTCACTTGGTTTTAACAGTGACCCAACTGCAAACATATAATCTTGCTTATTAAGGTAAATTGCCTGCAGAAGAGATTTACCTGCTCAGATAAATCCTCCCCGAAGTCCACATTGTAAAATCCCCAGGGAATAATTTTTCCTGCATGTCCCTCCCACTGTATAAAATAAGGTAAGCAAGACCATCTTTCTCTTGGGCTCCTGGAGCGGAGTGATAATGTCACAGTTACTATACATTAGGAGTTGGGGTTAAGAGGAGCAGGGTTCAGCTTTGTATAACATGGCAGCAGTGAGAGTACAAGAATTTTTAGATTCATTTATTATCCATCAGAAATTTTTTAAATCCCTAAATGAGTTTTGATTGATACCTACCGCACCAATGGGCAGGTTTCCTCCTACTAGGCAGTGACTGGAAAAGTAATTTTTTTTTAAAGATTTTATTTATTTGACAGCAAGAGAGGGAACACAAGCAAGGGGAGTGGGAGAGGCAGAAGCAGGCTCCCTGAAGAACAGGGAGCCCAATGCGGGACTCGATCCCAGGACCCCAGTATCGTGACCTGAGCTGAAGGCAGACGCCCACCGACTGAGCCACCCAGGAGCCCAGAAATGCTTTTTTTTTGTTGTTAAGATTTTATTTATTTATTTGAGAGAGAGAGATAGAGAGAGAGAAAGCACAGATGGAGAGGAAGAAGCAGACTCCCCGCTGAGCAGAGAGCCTGATGTGGGGCTTGATCCCAGGACCCTGAGATCATGACCTGAGCTGAAGGCACATACTTAACTGAGCCACCCAGGCGCCCTTAGAAATGCTTTTAGATCATCCCTTCTTGGCTTATCAAGAGGTGATAGTTTTGTGGGTTTTTTTTTTTTAAGTTACTAAAAAGGTACCTGATTGGTCTCAGTGCCAGTGGTCCAGGGAGGTAGACAAAGAAGGTATCCAACTGGGTTGTTCCAATTTCCTTTGGTCACTGGATATGCCTTCTTTCATGAGTAATTTTTTTTTTAATCTTCTGAGAACTTCCTGAATCAGGAGAATTTTCCTTGAAGCCTTTTTATGAATGCTTTGGGTTGGCTTCCTTGGGTCTCTTTACTGACACTGGCTTCCATCTCCTGCTTCAGACTTTGAGGATAAAGATCATGACCGGGAGCCTCTTCAGCAATCTGTCCTTGAGTTGTTGGAGCACCTTGTTCAGCCTTTTGGAGAATAGGCAGAGCCGGGCAATTTGTGTTTTTCTTGGGTGGTCTCTAACCAAAGACTCTCTGATGCAGGGCTCTAAAGGCCCAGATCCCTTGGTTAGAAACAGGAGCTCCCAGGCTATGGGGCTAAGGCTAGGATTTTTCCTAACTGACCTTTATTTCCCTCTGGATTCTGCTTCCTGCATCCCTTACTGGTCTCTCCCAGGAGCACTTTATGAATACATCACTTGGCTAAGTGTCAGCTTCTTTGAGAGCCCAATTTGAGACAGACCTTTTCTCCTGAATTCAAAAGACCCTAGAATCAAATATGGATACTCCCATTTAGATGATAGAGGAGGGAAATTTTGACCCCTCCCTGAGATTTTACAGAAAGAATATTAGCAACGTTTATGTGTTCTATTCTTTGCACAGTTGTAGACATATGTCCTGAAGAAGGTCATAAAGGGTATTTCCAGCAATGTAAAATGCAGGACTAAATGGGCAGAAAATCCAAGAAATAAATGCAGCCATCCAATGAATGCCTGCAGGGTTCCAGGTGCTGTGCAAGGCACTCATATATCAACTTCTTTCATTCCCGTGATTAACCGAGGTCAGTCAAGCACCCATTGTAAAGATGGGGAAACTGAGGCATAGAGCATTTCAGTAGTTTGCATGATCATACAGCTAACTGGCTCGCCCCACCTCAGAAACACGAATTCCCCAAGGTTGGGGGAGCTTCCAAGCCCCATCTTTTACCTTTGGAATAGTTGAAGATTGACAACTAGGAGCAAATTCCCCCCACAAACTGCCATTTAACACAGACCAGACTTCCTGGGAGCATGAATATGACCCGAGACAAGGGCATTGTCCCTACGAGAGCGAAAAAGAGACTGTTTTCCTGCTTCTTGCCTTGCCATCTTCCCTGGTAAACATGGGGTGGGCAGGGGTGGGGGTGAAGGTGGGGACTGTCATTCACTGTTGTGCTGAGAACAAAGCATGCCTGACATTGCAGGGAGAGCCCCAAGAAGCATTTCAAAGCTCCACTGGAACTAGACAACCTTTCAATCCATTTATCAAAGTGTCTGCAGTTCCCGTTTCAAGGTAGATGAAGCAATAATAAATTTGTGAAGAAAGTTAATCTGTGTCCAAAGCATTTTAGTAAATTAAAAAGGGGGGGGGGTGCTGGCTGGAAGGGGGATATATTGGTTCTTGCCAACTCCTGTTTGACTTACTGTCTCCTTAATAAGTCCTCTTTGGTCTTGTGTTTTTGGATGGAATAATCCGTCAGTTAATCATTTTCCGGAAGCAGGAAAATGCACTTTAGCTAATGCAGTTCTCCTTTCTTTCAGAGTCCTAATTATTTAAAAAGGCATCCCCATCCGTAGCCCTACTTCCCAACCAAGAAAGCGTTTCCCAGCAGCCATCTTCCTTTACGTCCCCCAGAAAATCTCAGCATGCCCCTTGTCCTCTCCCGTGCTCCAGCCTTGTCCTTTCCCTGGTTCCTTCTGAGCATTTTCCCTCGGGAGGGGCAAGGCACTGAAACCCCAGCAAGCAACTGGCCAAAACTAGGCTCTTGGGCACTACGGATAGATTTTGTTATTTTTATTTAAATGTCAGCTGAAAATGGTGGCTCTTGTCTCTCTCAAGGGTAGTGCTTAGCACTAGCTCCATGCTCTGGCATCACGCTGAGATAAACACGCTATTAGGAGCCTTCACAAAGGCCTCGAGATAATTGTGAAGGGACGGTTACCGAAAATGAAGCACCCAGCCCTGAACCCTCCTCCACGCCCCATCAGTAACACCATTAAAGCTGTCAGTTCGTCAGCCCACTGGAGGTATTTATGAAATCAATATACAATCCTGCAGATGGATGGCAGTGGTATTGTTAGCTGGAGAACAGAGTCTCAATGGAAAATAAAATTAATAAAATTTACAAGCGGATTGTCATGGGGAACAGATAAATTCCCTACAATCCACTGTTTTGCTCAGTTGCGGCAGAAGCAAAGCCATGGCAGGGAGGCAGAAAGAAAGCTGTGCTTTAAACTGGGTCCCTTCAACTAGGAGCAAGACTGGGTCTACTTCCAGCAACAAAATAGTGACCAGAAACCCAAGTGGCTGCCCCGTGCCATTGCGGGGTTTTTCCCGTGTGATTGCTTCTGTGAGACGTTTCCCAGCAGCTGGGCCGGATTTTTCTGCTAAAATGCTACTCTCCTCTCATCCCACCATATTACAAGCCAGAACTGTCATACGATGGTTATTTCTTCAGTATGTTTGAGGTACCTTAAACTCCAAGGGTTAACACACTACTAGAGGACGTGCCCCTTCTCCTGGCTCCCAGGCATGGTTATAGCTGACTCGTCCAAACCTCTCTCCTGTTTGCTCCCTTGCCCCTGATTCTGATCACCAGCCGTTGGCCAGAAGTGTGACCTGACCTGTTTCCCAGAGTGGCCAAAGATAGCAGCCAAGCCTGGGAAGGTAGTGGGTAGGGGCTTGCTGTCCTGGAGATCAGCCTTTGCTTAGCAGAAAAGACTAGGCCCATTGTGGTTGGCTGGAGCCTTGGGTACAGCCCAGATGCCTGGTGGAAATTGCATTAGTCAGATGACAGGACCTGCTCCCTCTTCTCCTGCAGTCTGATGGAGAGCAGAGGAGTGACCTTGGTGACCCTGCCTGACTTCTACTGTCACCGTGGGCTTTGTTCAGTGCCCCGACTCCAGGCTGGAGCCCTGCTCATTGAATCAGGCCCAGCCGGGGGAGCCTGCTACGGGGCTCCTTGTGCATCTAAATTTATTTACACCAGTTGCAGACAGAGGAAACTGGATTTGAGATGGGGAACACCATGTTATTCAGCCCCAGAAGCCACCGGTCGTCGTGTCTACACCCTACCCCAACTCCGAGCCTTGCCTTGGGGCTTAACCGTGGCCCCAGACAATCCCCAAGGGTCTAAAGTTCCAACCAGCTGCTCGGAGTGTGGCTAACTCGTCTCCGCAGGTGAGAACAGGAAAGGGACGCCTCTCTTCTGCTTTCTGTTTTTCCTCCTGCTCCTTCACACAAGGTTAATTTAGACAGCCTAAGTTTTCGTGGAGGATGATTGTCTGACCTCTCTTCGCAAATATATTTGGAGTCCTCTTTAGCCTTTGATTAGGTTCCTGTGGAAAATCAGTGTGGGAGAGTATCCATTAGTACAGTCTGCCTCTGGGACAACTTGGCAGTTAAGGACGTTTACCCCATGACCCAGCATGTTCTCCTTATAGGACTTTATACCAAGGAAGGAGCTCAACAATTTAAATGCGTAGGGAGGAAACCTCATCCTGGTGTCTCCTTAAATGACAAATACCCCACAGTGCAGGATCCTATAGCCCTGTATACAATTGGATGATATACAGTGATTAAAACTATTGCCATACATGTACTGTTAATGACATGAACAGATGTTCTCAATATAATAAGTGAAAAAAAGGGTTTATGAGTGACTATATACTATGAGATCATATTGGTGAAATTTATACATATTGTTCCTAATTTGTAACAGTGGTTATGGTCTGGGTAGGTAATTTTTTACCTTAATATCTAATGGTTTTTGTGTTATTTTCACAATAATTGAGATATATATCTATCTATAGATGTATATACATACAATTGGGGTGTGTGTGTGTGTGTGTGTGTGTGTGTAGACACACGCAAGTGTGATTGATTACTCACTGAGATTCCAAGCAAGCTCGAGGTATGAATGTAAACAAGTGCATGTGTTTGGTTTGAGTGGGGGGATGGGGGGAAGGAAACAAACAAACAAACAAAAAACGCCTGGGTCTTAGGAAAGGAAACTGAGGCTTTGGGGATTGTTAAAGAGGACCTGGCACAAGACCTGGGTTTGAGCCGGCTTCAGCACCTGACACTTTGTCCCTTACCTTTCTTCCTCAAAACAACACGTTAGCACTGCTTAATGCTAGATGAGGTGCCAGTGGGACCCCCATTTTGGGCGGGTTTGTAGAGATGCAATTTGAAGTTATCATGCCTGTCACTGAGCCCGATCCAGGAGGCCCCCGGGGGTGTCTGGGGCTCTGGAATAAACGGAGATGGGCACCCCCCATCAGAAAATCAGGATGGCTAGGCTCCCCTCCAATCCCAGATGACAAAGGCGCAAGTCCCTGAGAGTGGGAGACTGAGTGCTGTTGACCCTGCAGTGGGGGAGGGGCGGCAAGCGGGGAGGGGGGGCAAGGGGTCTCTCTGGGAGATGGCAAAACAGAGAATTGGGTGCGGTGTGCACAACAAATAACCCAGCGTCTTGGCTCGTGGCCTGGAGGTGCGAGACCACCCACAGAGCCCGCCCTGGAGGCGAGCTGCTCCCGCCTGGTAACCATTCCAGCAAAGGCCATCACTGGAGGAACAATGTAAAGGCTTGTAGCAGCCTGGGGCCTGAGACTGAAGAGTCCCTCCAACACTCCTGACCGCAGACGCAGCCTGCGAGGGGTTTTGTTGTCATAATGAGATGCAGATAAAGCCGGGCCTTGGTCCTTAATGCGTGTGCCTCTTCTCTTCCTGTTTAGAGATCTGAGCGAAAACCAGGTCCTGGGGATCCCGAGGAAGGCGTTCCGTGGCATCGCCAACGTGAAGAACTTGTAAGTGTCGTTGTTGTTGTTGTTTCTTCTTTTTGGCTTCTCTGCAGATGTGGCTTTCTGGCCAGAACAGGGGTGAGAGATGGGCCCAGAAGGTGGTATCGCCATGCTGTTTGCTGCCTCGGTGCAGGCGCCTTTGAGACAGAGTGAGGGGTGTGCCTGAGTGGTTTGCAGGGAGCACACGTCGGAAGCCATGACAGCTCCATGGAGTCCTGTTGCTGTCTGGTGTTTTGGCCCCAAGTGGGAGCATTTAGAGTCCCAGACCTGGGCCACAGCCTGGCCCCACAGTAGCTCTGTGGCCTGGGGCTTGACTCAGCTACTCCCAGGGTCGTTATTTTCTATAAAATGGGCATGATGGACTGGTGGGGTGTTGATGGAAATGAGGACGCATGCCTCGTACGTAGTAAGTGTTCAATAAATGGGAGCCTTGATGATGGGGGTGATGATCATGATGGCGAAGGCGTCACTGTTATTAATAGGATCTTGTGAGAGGGCCTGGCCACTGGTCATTCCAGAATTGCAGAGGGACGTAGCCACATCCACCCACTGCACTAGCTGCTTGGTTTTGGAGGTGTGTTTAGTTTTATTTTGAAGTAATTATTGATTCACAGGAAGTTTCAAAAATAGTAGGTACATCCATGTGCCCTAGTTTCCTCCCAGTGGTAACATGTTACATAATTAGTACAGTATCAAAACTGCCATGGGTGCAATCCACGGATGTTATTCTTCAGATTTCAGATAATTACACACCCTCATTTGTGTGTGTGTGTGTGTGCCTGCCCGGGTGGTTCTGTGTAATTTTATCCCATGCAGATTCCTCTGCCCATTGATACGATCAATGCAGAACTAGTCCATCACTATGTTTCTTAACTTGCCAAATAACCTTTGTCGTTGTTAACCTGGCCTCCACTATTTGCTGTTTAGCAGTGACTCCTGGGCCCTTACTTTCACAAGGACTGTGCCTTCTGAATTCTCTCCCCTGCCACTGTGTCCATGTATTCAGAGCGTGTGTTGGGAGAAGGGCACAGAAGAGAGTCTGGTTTGCCTGGGCAGGCATTTCTGTCCACTGGCCTCCTCCACAGGCTCACGCTCAACCTGAGAAGTCTTGAAGGAGGTTTCTTTAAAATTACTTTAGCTATTGGTTTTCCTTATAAGGACTGTCCTGGGAAGCTGATGATGGCTTCCAGATACAGGCTGTCTGCTTCCCCTGGTGCTGAGAACTTAGCGGGAAGCTTTTGCTGTTTAACATGCAAAGCACACAAGAGGGCAGAGGCATCTTGAGCGAAGGGAGCCTAGGGCAGAGAGGACTTTGCAAGGGGATCCCACACAGGAAGCTGCCCACTGCTTCGTCTGGGTGTGTTAGCTCAGAAGCAGGAGAGGGCAGGCTGAAGCAGACAAAGCCATGGAGAATGTGACTCAAGATTGTGCGTATAAGCCAAAATTAAGAGGCTGTGTTAATTAGCATCCCAGAAAGGCAAGGCAAGGGGGGGACTTAGAGATCCTCTAAAACCCCCACACCGGTCAATAGTGAGAAAATTGAGGACCAGAGAAGGGCAGTGACTAACTCAAGGTCAACCAGTTTCTTAATCTGGCTGATCCCCAGATTAACATTTTACGTATATAAAGTGGTTTATCTGTCTTATCTCATGGCTCTAATTTTAAATGGGCCAGTTAACAACAACAACAAAACACTGCTGTGATGTATAAGCAGGGCTGTGTAATTACCAACTGCAGTTTTGGTTCTCAAGAAAGTGATTAAATCTCACAGTGGTCCGCAGTAGTTGCTGAATTGGGGTGGGGGTTGTTTTCCTGTAATACCTCTAACTTCACAAAGGCCTCCGGAGCTCAAAGATTCAAGATTCTGCAAGCACAGACTCCTGAGTCACTCAGGAATAACTGTCAGGCCTTCCTCCTCCAGGTCTTGCAAATAGGTGTGACTCAAAGGCCTGAACTCAGGGAGGATCTTCTCTTTTGTTTTTCATACCCAGTGTCAGCATGTGGTCCTGGGGCGAGAGGAGAGGGAAGTAAACCCTCTGCTCGAAGGACGAATTAGCCAACAGAACTTAAGGGGGGGTTGATTACTTTACACTTTGAATCAGTTCCTTCAGCATGCGTTTGTTGGGCAGAACCTATGAGGCCCAGAGGTTATTATTCGCATTCTCTGCTGGCTTACAGTAAAACTAGGGACAAGAAACACATGCGTACAGGAGAATGTTTAGTGATTTAACAGTCCACGTGAAGGGGCGCCTGGGTGGCTCAGTCGTTAAGCATCTGCCTTCGGCTCGGGTCATGATCCCAGGGTCGTGGGATTGAGCCCCGAGTCGGGCTCCCTGCTCCGCCGGAAGCCTGCTTCTCCCTCTCCCTCTCCCCCTGCTTGTGTTCCCTCTCTCGCTGTGTCTCTCTCTGTCAAATAAATAAATAAAATCTTTAAAAACAAAAAACAATCCACATGAAAATTGGCAAATGAGTGGCCATGCTTTAAAAGGCTATCAGAGTTCAGAGAAGAAAAATGGCTTCAGGGAGCATAGCCTAAAAGGTTAGAAACACGGCTTCGGCCACCTGATGGATCTAGGTCTGATTTTCAGCTGTTGTGCACACGGAGTCTGTGACCTTAGGCACCTTACTGGACACTTCTGAGCCTAGATTTCCTCCACTGTAAGATGAGGATAAAATTGTACTTACCCGGGGAACCTGGGTGGCTCAGTCATTAAGGGCCTGCCTTCGGCTCAGGTCATGGTCCCAGGGTTCTGGGATCGAGCCCCGCATGGGGCTCCCTGCTCTGCGGGAAGTCTGCTTCTCCCCCTCCCACTGCTCCTGCTTGTGTTCCCTCTCTCGCTGTGTCTCTCTCTGTCAAATAAATAAAATCTTAAAAAAAAAAAAATGTACTTAACCTCCTAGGCTTTTTGTGAAGGTTGATAAAATAATGAGTATGGATAACTTAGTACTATGCTTGGTACAGGGAAGGTATTTAGAAAGTTCTAGCTACTGTTACTGCTGTATTCCTTTGTTGTTGCTATAACTGTAAAGACTTTACCTGGGGCCTGAATGGTGATTGGAATTCCCAAAGTAAATGAGGCAACTAGTGTGTGCAAATATAGAGGCAAACGTGTATAAGGTGTGTTTCAAGGGACACAGGCAGAGCCATCTCATGGGGGTGGGGGATTATGAGGCAGAACAACAGGTGATAACATTAGGAAGAGAGGCGGAGGCCAGGTGGCGGTGAGCCTTGCCTGCAAGGTGTATGGACTTTAGAGGTAGGTACTGAGAATGTAGATGGCTTGCAACATGGGAAAAATCACGATGAAATCATTTATTGTGGAAGAGGAGGCTAGGGCAGGAGGAGGAGGAAAAAGGAAAGGCAGGGGACAGGAGATGAGGCTGAGTCCAGTGTAAAGGGTCAGGGCTCACACTTGGGAAAGAGAGCAATCAGAAGTGAAGGAGAATCCAAAGATACCACTAGGGGCCAAGTCAACAGAAATTGGCAATCGATGAGGTATTAGTGGCCGGCGGGTGGGGGGCGGTGGGGCTAGAAAATGATGAGTTTCCAAGCTCAGATGATACAAGGAATGATGGCAAATTTCCATAGTCTTTCATCCTTGCAGCCATCAAAATGGCTTTGAACCTACTAAATGCCAGCTCTGGGGGAAGCCATAGAAAGTAAGATCTGTAGACCTGTGAGTTTTGCCTTCTTAGAGCTTCCACTCCACAAAGACTGAAAGGTCAGGAGGAAAAGAGCCAGACTTAATGATCGTAAGTTGGGTGTGAAGTGATGTAAAGTCTTCCACAGGCATCGTGGGTGGAGCATCTTCTGTGTGTTTGGAAAGTGCCGAGCCTGACATCCCATCCTCTTGTTACTGCTGGGTAAATGACGTTGGTCTCTGGGCCACGGCTGTGTCTAGGAGCCTCGGCTTCCATGGTTTAAATAAGAGGAAGGTAGAGGAAATAATCTTACAGACTTCAGAGAAAATATCATGCGGGTAACTGGAGAAATAGCTGACTGAGGGCAAGTTCAAGGAGGGGAAGCATCTGCGTCGAGGTGATAATTGAAGTTATACATTTAAATATGTGTCAGTACATGTAAAATAGAAGATGCTTTGCAGAAATTAAGTTTGTTTAAAACCTGTTAAGGAAACACCCCTCCTACCAGACCTCAATTACCTGCATGTAGATTGTCTCTCTTGTTACAAATTTTAAATCTCAGGAATGTACATCCCACTCATCAGTTTGTTCGAGAACCACCTCCCATTCCCCCTCACCCCAGCCTTCTCTACCACCTTGTGTGAGTTCAGAGAATATAACACTGTTTTATTTCTTAGATAAAATAGGAGTAGAAGATAAATTATTGGAGTATCAGGCTATGAAATGACAACAGTTGGGCCTCTCCACAATACCATATATTTCATTAGGAGGAGAAGGTCAAGGACTATTTTTTTTTTTATAATTTTGTAGTTTTGACATGGATTTTTCTTTGCTTGTCCTGACATTCCCCTTCAAGAAAGAAGAGACTATGATACACCCATTTTCCAGATGATAAAGTTAAGTTTCGATCAGTGTGTTTAATTTGGTAAAAGTCAGCAAACACAGTTAGGCCTAGGCCTCCCCACAAACCTATCCTTAGTAACACACCCAACCACGTTTTAGACACTTCTGTGTACCCAGATTCCTCTCCACTCAGCCATGCTAGCAACAGGAAGAAAGGAGAAGTAACTAAGAAGGCGGTAGCAGGTGAAGGCCTGATTCACAGAGGCAAAGAGGCACGTGTGCAGCTTTTATCAAAGCCAAGGGCGGGCCACAGGTGGTGTTTAGTCCAGTGGAAATGGGTGCTAGAGGCCCCCACCCCAACAAGGCAGTGGAAGGAAGTCCCTAATTGCTTCCTGGTTCTCAGGAGAGGAGAGAAAATGTAATTAGCTCGGGATACCACTCGATGCAATTACAAAAAGCTGGTTTTATGGGCCGGCCCCACTCTGCCGCCTGCCTGTCTGTAAGGGGGAGAGGTGCTGTATTTAAAGAGAAGCAGTGAGCTGGACAAACTGACCCGGAGAAAGAACGCGCAGAGAGACTGACCGCTAGAGAAAGCAGCATTCAGCACCGCAGCATCAACTGCCTGCTGTGTGCAAACGGCGCACCAGGTACTGGACCAGAGGCTAGCCGGGAGGAGAGAGGGAGGGAATCAGGAAGGCACAGAGATAGGGAAAAAGAAGTGAGTTGGGAAAAACCAGAGATGACAAGCCACAATCCACCAAAGCGTAAGAAGAAAAAGACAAAATCCAGTATGGATTTTTTTTTAAGTCCCCTTGCCCTGTCTTTCTCAGCACTTGTGTTTTGCTCTGTTTTTCAGTTTCTGTTTGCGAGGACTCTGTAGGACATGCATTCCAGAAGGGAAAATCAATAACCCCTGTCTCTGCCAGCTAGCGGAATTTGGAATTGACGGTTTCAAAACAAAGCTGGGCAGGCGGCCTTTGTGTTCTCTAGTGACTCTGTGTTGCCGCACTGCCCGAGTCTGCCCTCCCGCTTCCTGAGATTAATGAGGGCTGTCTCCGCCCGCTCCGTGAGCAGCCAGCAATCTTATGTGAGGGTGAGGGAGGTGTGCGGAGGGGCACGAAGCACCCATTCGTTGGGAGCATCCGTGTCTGCTAATCTTGGCAGCCATTCATTCTGTCATTGTGCCTGGAACAGCGTTCACGCTCCTGGTCATGCCCTGCAAGACTCCGTATGGCTGGGCCCTCCCTCACCCACATCGTGCTTCCCATGCTCCATCTCATCTGTCGGAACACCCCAAGCTTCTTCCTGCCTGTGGGACTTTGCACTCACCACTCCCTTTGCATGGGATGCTAAGCCCTCACGCTTCGGCATGGTCAACTCCTTCACATCCGTTCTCAGCTCCAACCTCACCTCCTCAGGGTGGCCTTCCCTGACCCATCCAAAGCAGCTCCCCCAGGCCCCACCGTCCCTCCTCTCTATCCCACTACCCAGTTATATCTCTTCAGAGCACTTACTGCCCTCTGAAATTATCTTGTTCGTTTATTTGTCACCCTGTCTCCATCTGTCACACAGAATGGACATGGGTACTCAGGGCCCCTGCCTGCCTCTGTCCCTGTGGAATCCCCAGTACCCAGATGGTTCATGGCAGAGAGTATAGCCAACTAAAAATGCATCAAATGAATGTTTGTTCATCCATTCCTTGAGTATTTGCAGTTGACCTGTTATGTATAGGAAATCATGTACAATCATTAAAATGTTGAATATGAAAAACATATTATAGAAATAACAAGATACCATCCTTGTACTCAGAGACCTCAGTCTAATGAGAGGACAGACTAGTAAATGAGCAGGTACAGGCCATGTACCAAGACTCGGTTGGAGGTAAGGACCAAGGGGCAGGAAAGACCCCAGACATGCCTGATTCTGGCTTCACTCAAGAAGTGACATGAGGGTCTTGAAGGATGAGTAGGAGTTCGTCTAGGGGAAGGGCTTTCCAGGCAGAAGGAATAGCATGTGAAAAATCACCCACCCATGCAAAGGCACAGAGGTATGTGAAAGAGTCGATGCTTGGAAGAGTTGATGGTTGGAACACAGCAAGCAAGAGAGGCGCTGAAGACAGATGAGCTTGGTGAGGCGGGGAGTTGGGGCCGGCGGGGAGGGAGGACTTTGAATGTCACCTCGAGATCCACTGAAGGGCTTTAATAGGGGCGTGGTGTGATCAGATGTTCATTTAAGAAAGGCCATGCCAGTGACAGTGGGGAGGATGGCTGGCCGAGGGGAGACTCAAGTCCAGGTGGCCGATGGGGGTACTTGTGCAGTTGTTGAGAGATGACAGGGCCCCAAAGGGGCAGGCTCAATGGACCTAAAGAGGCAGCGGCAAACTGCAGACACCTGTGGGGGTGGACTGGGCGGGTGAACCGAGTGCCCGTCACCAGGGCCTCGCAGGCCAGAGGCAGAGTCAGCTTTCAACACCAGGCATCTCTGCCGACTCGGACCCAAGAGTGGTGCCCGCCTCTCATGAGGAAAGCCGAGCTGCCTCTTGGAAGGGGGTTCGGGAAATCTCCCAGGAGGCAAGCAGACGCTACTCGATCACCTGCCCGAGGGGCGGCAGAGCTTCCAGTCTTTCGTCCCTCTGCATTTGTGGCTCTGGCTATGTCAGGTTCGGAAGTGCTGCTGCAGGAAGTCGGACTGGACCCCCGTCTGCTAAGTGCTACCCAAGTAAGCGATCCTGAAAGAGGGATCGTGTCAACCCGCCTCCCTGCCTTCCTTTTCCTCCTCCCCTCCCTCCCTTCCTCCCTTCTTTCTGCTGTCTTTCCATTCTTCCTTCCATACATTGTGATTGAGCCCCTACCCTTACCAGACCCCAAGCCGGTCCTGGAAAGAGGTGAGTAAGACATAGTCCCTGTTCTTGAGAAATTTCATCTGCAGAGGGAGGCAAACAGATTCACACAGAGCATATATAATATGATAAATATATCCCTAGAGCGTCTTCTTTATCTGCCGCATGGCCAACAATGCAAGTGCTCCATAAACAGCAGTTGATTTATTAAAGTAAATCCACTGAAGTGAGAAAAATAGTAGAAGACACCAGTGAATTAGACCCTATTAGTCTGGAAAAGATACGTTACTGTGTTATCCAAAGGCGAGGAGGTGGTAGTGGTAAGTGCCCCATCCCAGACGTTGTGCCTAGAATTGCAGCCGTGTAAGTGACAAATAGAATCCCTTCCTGGCCAGATCACGGAGTTTTGTAGTCTGTGTTAGGGGTCCTCTATTGGGCTTTGGATATTTCTTATGCTCACTCTAAGTTATAACCATCTGTTCAGTTGTCTTTCTCCTCCAAGGGCCTGAAGCTGTGTAGATGGAGAGGTCGAGTCTGTCTTGTTCACTGTCTGCTTGTTTGCAAGAGTGGGTCTATGCCTGGCACATATGATAGGTGCTCAAACAACGAAAATTAATGAGTGGATGACTTCCAGAACAAAAAGACTCCAGCGCTTAGAGAATCACTGAAACCCTGAATGAAAGAGCACGATTACATCTGGGAACAAAGAAAAATTAAAGGAAAGCCACAAGAACCAACCCAGAGCATCCCTCATGTTTTTTCAGGATAATGGAGACCACTATTCTGAGTCCAGCACCGAAATTTACTATTTGGGATATTTTTATTTGTGGACAAAATGCTTTTTTAACTCATCACAGATATTTGACCCCTGTGAGCATTAAATCCACAGAAAATGAGGGGTTTAAACAAGCATGTAAAATAGAATTCCATCTTTCCTGCACCCTGGCAAGAAGGCGCAGTGATTCTGGGCTCCTCAGAGTTGGGCTTAGTGGTCTTGAGAAATTCACCACTGGGCTGAGCTTTTTGCCTGGAGATTTTTAGCTCTGAAAAGAAATGAGGGGCACCTGGGTGACTCAGTAGGTTAAGTGTATGCCTTCGCCTCGGGTCATGATCCCAGGGTCCCGGGATCAAGTCCCACATTGGGCTCCCTGCTCAGTGGAGAGTCTGCTTCTCCCCCTGCTTGTGCTCTCTCCCTCTCTTTCTCTCTCTCTCTGTCAAATAAATAAAATCTTTAAAATTTCCTCCTCCTTCAGAGGAGGAAAGATGAGTGTTACAGTGGGGATTACACTTTGAGACTCTAGTAACTATTGATCTTCTGATCCTTTGTCTCATTGGAGACAACGTAGTATAGTTTTGAAGAGTGTAAATGTAAAGTATGAGTTTTGGAGTCAGACTTGTTTTTTTTTTTTTTTTTAATTCCAGCTTTGCGATTATGACCTGTGTGGCTTAGGGCAAGTTACTTAACCTTTCTGATCCTCAGTCCCCTAATCTATAAAATGGGGAAAATGCTAGTGAGGAGTTAAACAGGAAAGTATGTGCCTTACATGTGTGAATAATAATGCTTTATGGTTTGCCCAAAGCCTTCATAGGTATTATCTTTTTTAAAAATTTTTATTTATTTGAGAGAGAGCACGTGCACGCACACGAATGGGGGGAGGGGCAGAGGGAGACGCAGACCCCCCACTGAGCAGGGAGCCCAATGGGGAACTCAATCCCAGGACCCTGGGTCCATGACCTGAGCCAAAGGCAGATGCTTAACCAACTGAGCCACCCAGGCGCCCCATAGGTATTATCTCGTTTAATTACCACAACAGCCCTGCCAGATCATTAGGGAAAAGTTTATTAGCCTCTAGATATGGATGAGGAAGTTGAAGCTCAAAGAAATACAGGAACTCTCCCAAAGCAACAGAGCTGGTCAGTGGCGAGGCTGAGGCAGGATCCCAGGATGTGTCAGTGCTTTTCTGAGTGGCTAGCTAGGGAGAGCTCTGAGATTTGGTGAGCATGAATGATGTCTTGTAGGAAGCAGCAGGTACAGATCAGTGGGGAATGTTGGGAAAGCATTTCTGGCACCCAGCGCCAGCCAAGTCCCTAGGCAAGAATAAGCTGTGATGGTCACCATGTGGGAAAGAATTTCTGAGAAGACGAGCAGGAGTGACTTAAAGTGTGAGTTCTTTTTTTTAATTAATAGACTTCATTTTTTCAAGAGCAGTTTTAGGTTTACAGAAGAATTAAGCAGAAGGTACATAGTCCCATATACCCTCTGCCCACACACATAGTTTCTCCCATTAAATCTTGCACTACTGTGGTGCGTTTGTTACAATTGCTAAGCCAATACTAACACATTTAACTAAGATCTCTAGTTTCTGGTGGGGTTTGCTCCTGCTGTTGTACGTTCTGTGGGTTGTGGCAAATGCATGATGACACGTATCCACCTTTGTAGTAACACGCAGAATAGTTTCACTGCCCTAAAAATCCCCCGTGCTCCCCCATTCATCCCTCCCTCCATTCTCCTAAGCCCTGAAGTGTGAGCTTTTAAATGGAGAGGGAAATCCCTTCGTGTTTCACAGACCTTCACAATAGCTTATTTATTGTAATTAATTAATAAACATTCCATTGTTCGTGGGCGCCTGGGTGGCACAGTCGTTAAGCGTCTGCCTCCGGCTCAGGTCATGATCCCGAGGTCCTGGGATCGAGCCCCGCATCGGGCTCCCTGCTCCGCGGGAAGCCTGCTTCTCCCTCTCCCACTCTCTGCTTGTGTTCCCTCTCTCGCTGTGTCTCCCTCTCTCTCCGTCAAATAAATAGATAAAATCTTAAAAAAAAAAAATTCCATTGTTCAGACTCGAACAACCCACGTCGTCTTTTTGCTTCGAGAGAGGGTGAGTGACACCCTGCAAGTTGAAGTGCCATAGAGCACAGCAGAAGGAAAGCCAGGAGCAGTCCCAACTTTCTCAGCCATGGCCTGAGGTGTGAGCATTAGAATTTCTTCCTGACACCGCTCCTTCAGAGAAGACCTGTAATTCAAAGCACCTGCCCAGGCCTGGTGTTGTGTACAGACTCTGCATAAACTCTGAGGGTGTTTAAATAATGGTTGCAATCTCAGGTTCCCAGGTCAGCCTGCATGGAGTCACATGAACCCTGGCTCTTACCACCTATGTAATCTGCAGCAAAATAGGTCACGTTCCCAGCCTCAGTTTCCCCATATGGTAAGTGGAAATACTACCCTCATAATGGTGTTGTTATGAAGATGAATAATAATTATTGCTCCTTTATCTCATCCCTGAGAATCTATTTGAATCAGACTATCACATCTCATGGACTATCATCCCTTCCAAGACAAAATACATGCCCAGAGAAAAAGGTTATATTTACAGTGTTCCACTTCAGACTCTTAAAATTACTTAACTTCATCACACCTTGTCTTCTTTCTTCCAGTGGGGCTGTCGTGTTCTGGTTTATGGCTTGTAATAGGCAAGGTACAAAACAGCTCAGAGAAAAAGAAGTGTATCTTCCCCACCCTGATCCGTCTCCCCGTCCCCATCAAGACACCGAAAGTACCAAAAGAGCCCAGGAGTTGTGGGCTCCGTCGCAGCTCTCCTATTAACTGCTGCCTACCTGTGATGGGCTGAATAATGGCCCCCCAGGGACAGTCACAGTCTAAGCCCCGGACTATATTACAATGTACCCCACATGGATGGCAAACGGGACTTTGCAGATGTGATTAAATGAAGGATCCTGAGATGGATAGACTATCCTGAATTATTTAAGTGCACCTAATATAATCAGAGGGGTCTTTATAAGAAAGAGGACAAGCGCTGGAGGCAGAGAGGGAGAAAGGCCATGTGATGCAGCAAACGAGGACAGAACTTACCTGGAGAAGGCGAGGGAACAGATTCTCCCCTAGAGCCTCCAG
This sequence comes from Callorhinus ursinus, assembly GCF_003265705.2. NCBI lineage: Eukaryota > Metazoa > Chordata > Mammalia > Carnivora > Otariidae > Callorhinus > Callorhinus ursinus. The sequence continues at coordinate 34,855,074 of NW_027397065.1, forward strand.
AAGGAACACGGCCCTGCTTGCACTTTGATGTGAGCCCAAGCGAAACTGATCTAGAACTTCGGACCTCCAGATGCTGAGAAAATATATTCATATTTTAAGCCTCTAAGTCTGTGATAATTTGTTATGACAGCAATAGGAAACCAATACCAATACTGCCCTCCGGCTGCCACTTAACCTCTTGGTGTGTGCTTCCTCTCTGTTCAAATAAGGAACTGACACGTTGTGATCAGTGGATTTCAGTGTGTATTCTGAGCTCTAGTGCTTCAAGAGCCTACAACTAAAAAGTTACTTTTAATAATGATAAAGTTTTAAGTTCTCTCTTTTAGACATTGATGTTCAACATGAGATTTTGAATAACCTGGAGTCCTATTTTAAAAAAAACTGGACTACACAATCTTTCAGGTAGGTTCAAACTGTAAAGGGTGATGATTCTTTGAGAACGTCATCCATCAGGGAGGAGCTAGCTTGTGTCATTGAGAGAAAGCTCGGCAGCAGAATCAAAGAGCCAGGATCTGGGAGGGGACCAGCGGAGAAGATGATCAGAGTAACACCTTATATATTGGTTACCCGGGTTGAGGGTCTGGGCTGGGCTTACCTTCAGAGAGAAGGGAAAGACAAAGAGAAAGTTGGATGTTGACTGGGAGACATTTTCTGGAACGGGGCTGAAGGCATCCAAAATCTTTGGGACGTCCTTGGGACTGGTTACAGATTTCTGCAGCATGTCTGAGTTCAACCAGCTTTCCTGCACAGTTTCCCTTCCTGGTTGCCTCACCAGATCGACTGGTTTGCGTCTCAGGGAAATGGCTGCTTCAGGAAAGAGAGGGTTCTTTAAGGACTTCGGGGAGGGAAGACTTGGTCAGCCACAGCACTCAAGAAATATTTGCCGGATGAATAAATAAGTCCTCCGTGCCGGGGCTGAGATGGTGGTTTCCAGCGCCTGAGATGTCAGCCCCAACACTGCTCATGACGGGTATGGGTGTGTTATTGGACCTTGTGTTTCGGAGCGTCTTGTAACGGCACTGACAAATCCGTATGCACAGTGAGTGCAGCACTTCTGTGCCGGCCACGTGCTCAGCTCTCTAAATGGACAGTGTGTCACAATGTGTCCATTTAGAACGACAGACAGCCCTTATTTGCCATTGTTAACACTCTCCTTTAAAGCTCTCTCTGTAACCAGGCTCCAGGCACACGTTCCCAAAGCTAAATTACTTCTAAATGCCAGTGATCCATTCTCAGGTACTGTGTCTGCCAGGAAAACCTAGCTGGACAAATAAGTACCCAGTAGATAAGATTTGGTTTACACAGCACATGGCCCAGCAGCAGTTCTGAGATTTTATAACTAATTAGCATTTCATTCGGGAAGTTGCACTTCTTTTTCTGCTCTTAGAAGCAACACCATTTCTTGGGCTCAAGGATGGGGTATGTGTCTCTCTAAAGCCCATAATTTAACCTGAAATGCTCCTGTCTCCTCCCCCACTCCCTCACAGAATAAACAGAGGCTGCTTCAAGAAGAGTAGTAGCTTCAAAACAGACACTCATTCTTCTTAGTGAGTAATAAGTTCTTATAGAGCCCTTAACTAATCTTAACTAATTTCTACCTATCCTCTCACTTAATCCCCATGACAACCTTGTGATTGTTATTGCCAGTTTACAGATGATAAAACTGAGACACGGAGGAGTGAAGTGATAAATCCCAGGGTCATATGCTAATAAGTGGCAGAGCTGGGACTTGAACCCAGAGAGTTTAAATCTAGCACCGGTAACCTCTATGCAATGCTGCCTATACTTAGAAAAGCATTTAATGAAAACCAACACCAATGGACAAAATCCCACCTCCAGGCAGGTTTTATTTCTTCTTTGTTGTGGGGTTTCAAAGATCCGTAAATCTTGCCTGAGAAATCTCTGGAAAACTCAGACGTGGTAACACTGGACGCTCAAGCCTGCATAGCAAACAGTAGCCTGAGGCTGAGTTGCAGCTTCTCTCTTAGAAACAGTATGCTCTCCTGTCCCCAGCAGTCCGGCTTCCCTGGTCCTACAGGCTTCTCAAGAACCCTATTGTTGTGGAGAGTCATCTCAAAGGAGGAGTTACCAACGTACTTCTTCCCTAGAGCGGTCCCCAGTCTGCAACGGTCACTTTGCTACTTAGGCACACTGCTTCTCTTCCCTGAGCCGTCGTTACCTTTAAAAAAAATGAAGATGATTATTAGCCTTTAACCAAGCCATAAGTTTTCATGTTAAAGTTAAATGAGATGACAAATGGAAAGACCTGAAGATAGAGCTTGGCACAGAGTAGATGCTCAATAAATATTAATTTTCTGTACCCCATCCCCCCACATTCTTCCTCCTTCCCCTTCACTGACGCGAGGAGAGAGAACCCCACAGTCGGCCTATTGGCGTGAAGGGTTGGAGGAGAGGGAGGGTTTGGGGACTCGGTTTGGTTGTCTTGGGCATTCTCTCTGTTCCAGCATCTTGAAGACAAGTCCTTCAATAGGGGATTGTAAGCTCACATACCATAAGTGGACAAATGACGATCGGACAGGGCCTGATACTACTGAGGCAGTAATAGGAAGTAGTAGACACTCTGGCTAGCTAGAGAACAATGGTTTCATCTAAACATTGCCGTGAGTCGGCTCCAGCAGGTGTATATAGCCTCACCTTTAACAACTGTTTTTTTTTTTTCACTTTCCTGAAAGAAGCAAGCTATTGAGATTTCTCTGTAAAATCATCTGATCTCGAGATGCTGGCACCTAACGCAAAAGCTCTTTTAAGCACTGAGTATCCTCACTGTGCAGGCTAAATAACACCATCTGTGGGTCAAATTCAGCCACAGGGGTCTGACTTAGATGGTGCCTCCCACTCCCTGGGGAGCACCTGCTGCCGGAGTGGAAGTGAATGGAAGGTTCTGGTGGTTTGTCCCAAAGCCCCATGTGTCAGTAACTTGATCCTTACTAATCCTCGGCTTGTGAGGCAGGCTGTAGTGCCCTAATTCCTTAAACCAGTTAAAATCCACCAGTTTCCAAAGGCCCTGAAAGAATGACTCTAAAAGGTGGCAGTCGGGATGGCTGGAGAGGATGACTTTAAGAACAGTACTCCCGTAACCACGTCACGCAGATCACTGCTGGCTGTCCTAAGCAGAGCACTGACCCTGGACTTGAACTTCCCTTCTGACCGCATCCTGTAGTGTTTTGAGGCCAAATACCCTGCCAGGAATTGGGTCCCGCTGCCTCAGAGTATGGCCTTGGCCCATCCCTGAAGTGAGTGACTTCGCCATGCTTTTTTCGAAGTTACACCCCAGTGGTCATCTTCCCTGAAGCATCCCAAGGCCGCCAACCCCCGAGGGCCTGACACATTCTTTAGCTTGACTTGGGGTTATTTATTTGGCTGGACTGTTTGCTCAGTACAGGCAGATCCATCCCTGTGCCTCCACTGGCCCCAGCACCATCTCGACACCATCACTGATTGCCTGGCCTTTCAGAGCTTGCCAGTGGAGTCCTGTAGTCCCCTTCCGTCCTCTCTCCCTGGCCCCCCCATAATTTCTCTCCATTGGGTTTTTAAAGTAATAATTGTGAAGTAATGAGTGCATTTCTTCATTATAGCCATGTGTAATGTTTCTAAAATGTGGCTTGATGATGCCCTGCTTCCAGATCTGGACCTTAGTAAGAATGCAAATTTCTGCGCCCTGTTAATGACTAAATGAATCTTGATTTCTGGCCGGGGCCCGGGAATCTGCATGTTAGCCCACTCAGGCTTGATTCTATGACGTTTGACAATGACTTGCCTGCTGGGTAAGGAGTTGGCATTGAAGTGAGAGAAATCTGGGTCCGAGTCCCAGCCCTCCTCACTGATCTTAAGCAAGTTGCTAACTTTGCTGAGCTTGCTGTTGTTGTGTTTTTTTTTTCTCATGGAGACTAAAGATAGTACCTAAATCAGAGAATATTTGTAAAGTAGTTAGAACTGATCCCTAGCGAGCGCTTCATACGTGAGTTCTCATCTCATTGAGTTGTTATAACAACCCCGTGAGGTAGGTGGCATTGTCTCTCTTTTCAAGATGAAGTTTGGACTCAGCAAGGTTGGTAGTTTGCAGAGATCACACAGCAGAGCTGAAATTCGAACCTACATCAATCTGACCCAAACTGTTAACTGTTCTTAAAACAATAGTGGAAAATCAATCCAGACCTGAAATGAGAGCGAGGGGGCCTGGAGGATGAGGGGTAGGGGGCCGGGGCCTTGGCTTGTGAGGCAAGAGTCCATCGTCTGTGTTGGGCTTTCCCTGTGTGCCTTTGGGGATGAGAGGCTGTGGTCGTGGCTCACACTGACTCTTTTGTGTCTGATGCTCTGGCCTTTGTGGCTCTTGATTTGTCCAACAACCCCTTGGAATGCTGTCAGTGGAGGAGGTCCCATGTCCCGACAGTGGATCGGAGAACGTGGAAGGGCCTCATCTGGAGCGAAGCCAGAGACTAGAGCCTCCCTTTCAGTTACTTTGAGGCCTTTGTCGCCCCCAAACAGTGTAGAGGGGAAGACCTCTGGTTTTCTTTGGAGGTTTCTGGCTTCTTCCTGTGAGTGCCTTTTAAGCTGGGGAATGAGCCTGGTCCCGCTTTAAGTTTATGCCAACTCTGCTACACAGGGGAACCATGACCCTAGCTGGGTGGCGAGAGGGTTGCTTGCCATCTGCCCGAGGCCAGTGTAATCCACATATCTTATAGGGAGAAGAAAAAAGGCATCTAAAAAAAGAGATGTCAAAATTCATCATGCTTCCTCAAACTCTGTTACTCCACGAGTATGAATTTTTTTACCTATGTTGGGGTGGGCGGGCAGGGGAAGCCCACTACTGTTTCTGTTAGGAACAAGAAAACAGTTTGAGATAAGGGATTTAACTATTAAAGAATCTAGCCAATATGTCATTAAGATGTCTTTAAAAATCAGATTACCAAACCATATGTTCTCGTTTATCTTTTAAAACTACAATGAAAGGTACATTTAAAAGTGTGAATATGGTTCTGTATGTTTACACGGGAAATAAAGTCTGGAGGATATAAACCAAAATGCTAACAGTGGTTAACTATAAAGGGTAGGAATTCAGGTGATTTTAATTTTTTTTTAATTTTTTATTGTTATGTTAATCACCATACATTACATCATTAGTTTTTGATGTAGTGTTCCATGATTCATTGTTTGTGCATAACACCCAGTGCTCCACGCAGAATGTGCCCTCTTTAATACCCATCACCAGACTAACCCATCCCCCACCCCCCAGGTGATTTTAATTTTTAAATCAGTTTTATTGAAGTATAATTAACCTACAGTAAAATGCATCCATTTTAACTATACAGTTCAATGCATTTTGACAAGGATATTGGCCTGTAACCACCACCCAAAAATGTGCTTTGTATCTGTATACAGTCAGCCCCCACTCCCCTTTACCCATGCCTTGACCCCCGGCAGCCACCAACTGGCTTTCAGGGGCTACCATTTTGCCTGAGGAACTAGTTCATATAAACAGACTCATACAGAGTGTTGTCTTGTGTAACTAGCTTCTCTCACTTAGTATAATATTTTGAAATTCATCCTATGTTGTATCGTCAATGGTAATCTGTTCTTTTTGGTTGCTGAATAGTACTCCGCGGTGTGGATCGACTACACTATGTTTATCCACTCTCCTGTTGATGGGCATTTGGGTTGTTTCCAGGTTGTGGTTATTATGAATAAAACTGCTATGAAGTTTCACTTACATTTTCATTTCTCTTGGGTAAATACTTCAGAATGAGTTTATTTTATTTTATGTTTTATTTTGTGTCTTTCCCGATATTTCTTCAGTGAACATACATTACTTAACAGCAATCAGAACAAATACTAGAGCAGGATATATCCCATATCCCACCGTTTCAGAAAGCTGATGTAAGTTGGGAAAGAAGACTTTACTATATTTTTGGCTATGGCTGTCTTGATTCCAGGGTAGTGTGTCCAACTGCTCCCCATGAGATTTGGATGTGATTAGAGAGCTTCTTTTCTTGAGTGTTTGCTAAGAATCCATGGGGCACTGAACTGGCAAGGATGTGGAGCAGTATTTTACACTGACGGAGGGTCACCAGTATAACCCCCTTAACAGGGAATCTGGCAACCGCTATCAAACATGAAAATACGCATACCGCTCAATCCAGCCATGTATCTTTGATGTATCGGTTTTCTACATAAATTTATACAAGTTCCCAAAAGGCATGTATAGGTAAGCTCATTTGTAGCAAAGATGTCTTGGGAGCCACCTAAAATCCCATCGGTAGGCCACTCGTTGTGGGAGTCATGGTATGTCATTCACTGGACTTCTAGAGAGTAGTTAACGAACAATGAGTCTAATCGTTGTCTATGATACAGAACAGCATCCAGAGCTGATGAATGAGAAAACGAGGTGCAGGAAGGTTGGTACGGTTTTGGTGGGGGTTTCGTTGTTGTTGTTTTTTACCATTTGTGCCTTTAAAATAGTATGCTTGTATTTGTTCTCATATGCTTTTATATATGTGAGGTATTGGTGGACATATTTATGGGAAACTCTAATAGTTACTGCTGGGGAAGCTAAGTTGCAAAACTGGAGGACTGGGGCAGGAGGGGTATTGCATTTCACTCTAGAGTTTTTGATGCTCCTTGAACGTTTCTTCATAATGTGCCTATATTTACATATTAAAAAAATTGTGGGTTAAATCCATCTGATCTCAGCCCAAAGAACGGGAGCTCTCCTGTTTCATTTGATTCCCTGGTATAACATAGATAACAGAGAGTGCTTTTCGGAGCAAGATCTCACAAGACTCTGAGCCAGCCATGCCCCATGCCCACCTGTCTCTGTCACAGTTGACCCTCCGTAACTGGAAACTATGATCATTCCCATTTGCATAAGTACAACTGCATTGACCCACAGTTCTGCCTGCCAGTTTTGAATGAGGGGAATTATTTGTATTCCATAGGCATCTCTGATTGTGGCCTTGACCAGCCCTGAGATATCTTTCAACAACGAATCACCAGCAGCCAACCCCATGACCTTTGGAAAATGAATTTGCCTGCCATTGGGCTGGCCCCAGTTCTCTTGCCCAAGTAAAATGTCAATTAGATCACTGGCTGAATATCGCTTTTGTCTACTTAAGCATATTCAGCTCACAAACCCGCAAATGTTTGCTTGATTCTTTCCAAAAAAAGACTCCACACCCAAGTTCAAAGTGTGCTTCTGGCTCTAAGTGGTCACAGAAAGAAACCAGTGCATCGATTCATTGGGAAGATAAAAATATTGAGTCATTATTCAGCTGTCAGGCAAATCAAACTGTGTGGTGTTGTGAACAGACTGCATTTAATTTGGGTTTGTGAAAACTTCCGGCTTCATGGCCTGGGGGGTCTCCTGCACAGCATTTTCCTCCTTGGTCCTTCCCAGCCTATGCTGTTATCTAAACCACACAATGAAAAAGATAAAACCCAACTTAGGTGATCTTTAGGAGTTACAGACAAGAGAGAAATGAATGGGGAAGAGGAGATGGCTGAGCAATGGAGATTCAACCCAGAACCACAGAGTAAGAGGACACCGCCAGGTAAAACCTCAATTAACGATTCACCAGTTTCCAGAGTCTTCTGTGGCTCATGCTTTAAGACATTTCACTGGGGTTGAAACATTTCCTTAAGCAGATTATCCCTGCCCCTATTCCCTTTTATCTGCCTTTTACTGCCCATGCCTTATTTTAAATAGCCCAAGGGATTCCTTTGGTCCCAAATCAGCCTTAGGTATGTTTTCCAGCTACAGGGAAAATATACATACCACGTAGCCAAGATTCTAAACTTGAACTCTGCCTTAGAAAGGGCCTCATTGTGTTCTCCAAAAAGAAGGCCAGTCTCTACTAGACCATTAAGTGATACTCCCACTGCCAATGACAAGCTGCTGTTTAAAAGGGGCTCTTTTCTGCCCGAGGCACAAAAATCCCAAGGGCCCCCAAGCGAGGGATTTCTGCTTTGAATTTTGAGGGGCTTCCTTATTGCATGTCTCGGAGGTTGAGTGGCTTACGTCAAGCCTTTCTGGGTCCTCTTCATATGTCTCAGGCCACTTTAAAGTGAGGACTGGCACACAACTTCCTTTTGGGTCTGTTGTGAAATTGCTTCATAGCATTTGCACCTTCCTAGCAATTAAGATGGCCCATGTGCAGTTTGGGGAACCTGCTGTCAACCAGTGTAATTGAGTTGTGAATGTGCAAATTTTCTCTGCCAGATTGTTCATCACAGAAGACGCGCCTTCTCAGGAGACTATTAATCCAAATGCCTTTTCTGGAATCAGCTCCTTAATGCATTTAGATTTCCTAAAATGAATTCCTTTCTTTGCCCATTTTACTACTGAGACAAGTATGAGCCGTGCTTTTATAATAAGTGGTTTGCCTAGCAAGCGATTCCTCCCCTGCAGCCAGCCTCCGCCGGTTGACTTGAGGACCTGCAATTCAGGTTGTTCTACTTAGAGTCCTAGACTTAACCCAGCCAGAAAGGACTTGAAAATACAGTGCACACCTCTCCTTTTTTTTAAGAGGTGGCGATTTAACTTGTCCAGAATCATTCAGACAGTGGGCAGGAATTGTGACCAAAACCTGGGTCCCTTTGACCTGTGCCTGGGTCTTGGTTTATGAAGATGACTGAGTGATTACACAGGGAGGTCCATGCCATTGGAAAAATATGGTCATTGTTACCCAGAGGCATCCTAGAAACGAGAGGCACACCATGCCATGTGGGGAGGGCCACATAGGGAAGCACCAGAGTCAGGAGGCAGAAGCAAAGGGAAAGCATAGACCATAGACCACAGCCTTTATTGAGGTTTGCCTAGGAAAGGCAAGACAGGGCAGGGTAAACAGCTGGGGATTGGCTAGTTTGAATCATTCCAGTGGGCCTTGGGGTATGGGGGCTGTCCCTAGTGCTCTGCTGTTTGGCCCTGAGTGATTTAGAAGGGGGGATATTGGCCTGGTGTGGGTGAGAGAGAGAGAGGTGTGGTTGCAGGTATGGACATAGGATCAGGTGGTTTGCATAGGAAAGACAGGCTTCCTGACAAGTTGTTTACTATCTCCGGGAATTAACTAGCCCTGGGAGAGGCAGTCTTTCCTCAGTCAGCAAGACCCCCACCCCCCACCCCGCCCAGGATGTCAAGCAACCATAAAATACAGGAAATGAAAAATATAATGGATATACCCCTAAATCCCTGGACTCAATTCCTTTTTAGCCCCCCACCTCTTCACCACACTCCAAGCCCTGGATTGAAAGGGCCTTGGATTGAAAGGATCAAGCATCCCTGGATTCTAGCGGCATTCAGACTTGACAATACAATTTAATCATAATTCACCGACTTATTTTTTTTTTTTATTGCTGTATCGTACGTCACTCTTCCCTTCCCAAGTAGTGTGACCTAAGGGGCTTGTGATCAGGCCCTGACTGTCCTGCCAAGTGTTATCTTAGGATTTTAAGTAATTATTCCCCTCTCTGATCCCCTCTTTCCTCTTCTGTTAAAAATGATGGACTTGGACCGGATGGTCGCTAATATTGATTCCAACACTGAAATTCTACGACTCTACAGTTATCATCCCCCAGAGGGCTGGAATCTCCTTCAACAGGGCAGAGGACTATAGTAAGTGATACTGTTAATGACCTAGAAACAAACAGTGATGCTCTGAAGTTAGGTGAATGGAACGGTAGGCAGGTGGATATTTCCCAAGAAATCGCAGTGTTACGGTTTGCAATCAGGGCTCAGAAAATAAGTCCATGGCAGAGAGCTCATTAGGACTGAAGGACTTGGCTGTCCCACCCCCCCTTCCTCCCCTGCGTCCTCCTGTTCCCACCTGCGAATAAAACAAAAAGGTCATCTTCTCCTACACACACACACACAGATTCTTTTCTGAAATATGTGGGCTGCATAAAATAGCAAATGCCGTCAGATCTCCAGTTGGGCAAATACAGAGACAGCATTTTCAGTCTCATTGAAAAGTAGTTGTCAGAAATATGCCATTCATTCAGAGTCTCTGAGTGCTCTGTCAAGCTTTAACTTGATTAAAATTGAAAACCACACTGCTTGAAAACCAAACGCAAAATCGAAATCTCTTTACTCAGTGCTCTTAGATTCTGAAGCTGGGCTTATGGATTATCCTCAGTTAATTTATGCCATCTTTGTGCCATACATTAATTTTGAATATATTTGTTGAAAATTTCCTGTAGCTTGCATTTATGGTTGTCAAAGGGGCTTTTATCTTGAAAAAAATGGCGCTGGTTTTAATTACAATTCTAAATAGCTTCATAACCATCGTGAACCCTGGATTTACATCATCTTTATGATAGCCACGCGATTCCCACTTTATTGATTTTGTCATTTACTTCATTACAGTTAATGCAAACCTTTTGTACAGACACAATTCTGGTGTTGCACTCGTCTTGGAGGGGTTCATATAGAACATCGTGACCGAAACAGACCCCATCCCTCCACCCTTCGCTTCCACCGTGGTGCTGACCAAAGGAAAAATCAGGACGGGAAATAGTTCCAAAGTGGCTATCTATCACAGACAAAGGAAATGTTAGCTCTGACTATCCAACCCTCTCCTCTGATCGGATGGGTTCTGACCTTTCCGTTTTGAAGTCCTGTGAGATGGCATCGCTCGCTGGGGCAGGACTGTTCACCCCACCCTCTGTTCAGAGAAGACCTGAGGCATTGGTCACCCCCTTCCACATTTCACATGCGAACCCCCTGCACCCAGGCTGGCCAGGGGCAAGGGGACCGGAGTGTATTGGGATGTAAATGTGTTGTAAATATAGGGTTAGTCCCAGGGTGTGAGTGCCCAAAGAGTGAGTGAGGACCCTAGCATGGAACATTAGAACCTCGGGGGGTGAATTTGAAAAGGAATTTTTTTAAGGGAAAAAACAGAATTTGAGAGCTCCAGGAAGTATATGAAGACACAAACGTAGGTATTTGTATCCATCAGGCACAAGCTGCAGAAGGCCAGCGATGGCTGGGGGAACCACGAAGGCTGCTGGACGCCCTATAAGTAAGGGAGGCTGCTTCAGGGCATTTTGTGGACAAAAGCCAGGACCCTATCTAGGTGGAGTTGGGAAAACAGCCCTTTTGAGCTGGAAATGAGCATTTTCCCTTTCAGGTCCAGCTTCAAAGCGACCTAACTTTTCCCAAACCAAGGGTTGTGAGAAAACTAGCCTTTAGCTGGGATGTAAAAATAGGGTAAACTTGCCAGGAAGAGCAGTGTGAGTCCAAAGATCGTTTCTGGAGGGGAGAGGGGTCCCATTTCTCATGTACTTTAGGAGCAAATTCGGCAAAGTCCTACAAGGCTTTCTCTGCCTGGCATGGTACCTCCTAGAGACTTCTTGGTGAAACACTCAACTCGAGGGTATCATTGGGATGGCCTTCTCCTCTTCTGCCTCCAGAGACTGTGTTCCCACATCTACACTCTCATTTTGTCTGTCCCCCCGTTTGATGGGGGATGCTAGCCTTAGCTTTCTGGGATCACTGTAAAAATTATTGAATGATTTTCAAAAGTCATCTCTGTGACTGATGGGATGGAGAAAGATGCCATTTCTGACCAGGAAGAGGAGACATTTCAAGGAGATGAGGTAGAAGGAACCACAGCAGCCTGACTTCTTATTTCCAACCCCATAAACATCCAAAAGCTTGAGAGAGCTGGTCTTATCTTACCTAAGAAACGCTACATCAATCTCTACGCATTAGTCACTGTTGCGGGCTGCTGAGCGCAGTGGGTTTCTGTGGAGCATTTTGGCAGAAGTTGATACCACATTTCATTCATTCTTGGTTTTTTTTTTTTTTTTTTTCCTAACCTGTTCAGACCTCCAGGGTCCCCATCCTAAACATTCCAGGCAGGAGGAAACTCATATTTGCATTCTCAACATACCGCATTAGAAATAAAGTCTGACTCCTCCAATTGTACCTGTAACCACAAAATGAGAAAATTCTCATGTGAGGACTTCAGGGGCTGGATTAAAATTCCGCAGCCCTGAATATCAGCTCTGGAGGGATGCACAGAAATCTTCTTTCTCACAGGTTTGTTTTACTGATAGGGAAATTTTAGCCCAGAGAAGTTAGGCCATGACCCAGCAAGGTCAAAGAACTTTGTCATTTGATTCCCAAGCAAACTTCATTTTTTTTCCACTAAACCACACTATCTTAGATGAAACTCTACTGCTGGCAAATGAGAAAAGGAAAATCATTCTTTTTCCTTTCTCCCCCAGCATGGTGCTGCTTATTCTCAGTTCCGAAGCATAAGCCATGTTCTCATTTCCCTTTCCTGGAATCGGGGGAGGAATTAGAAGCTGGTTTCAGGCTTGACATGACCGACTAAGTAGCAGTAGCCTCAGTGGAAAGCCGGAAACCTTCCCTCGGGACCTGGAAGCTCGTCAGTAGAACTGGCCCTCACCTTGCACCCAGGTGGGAACTGTCTCAATGGGGCCCCTGTGGCTTCCAGCACTTTCTGTCCTTTGTTTTTCTGGCCTCTTCCTCCCATTCCAACTTGTTTGGATTCATTCAGCTCCGTGAGACATTGTGGCCACCCCAGAATCCTGAGAATTTGAAGACGGAAGAGTAGGGGAAAAAACTAAGCACTCGACCCAGCCTTCACCCGCATGGCTTTCCCCAGGAGCCTTGCCCAGGGGGCTCCCAGAGACCCAGGCAGGGAAGAGTTTCTGGTCAGAGACGCTTCTCTCTCGGAGCCGGAGCCGAGGGGAAGAGCCTGGCCTTCTTGCTAGTCTTCTCAGCAGGGGAGCCAAAGAACCCATCTGAGGAAAGGCAAGAAGGAAACGCCATACAATCTGCTAAATTATCTGTGCTGGCTACCGATGGGGAAGAGGGAGCAGTGGTGTGGAAAATACAACATAGTAGCTAATCCCACAACACTGTACATTTGACTTGGGAAGTGAGCCGATGATTTACACCCCCTCTTCCCCACTTCCATCAAGTTTACCAGCCTCATTCTCTTTACTTAAACTGGTTTTCTTTTTTGCTGAGTACCAAGTGACTGCTAGCATCCCCAAAGCCAACTAGGAGAATTTGTAAATTTGCTACAAATAATCCCCAAAAGTAGGTGGATTAACTCCCCCCTCCCCCATTTTCCTCTCCTTCATTCTCTTTGTTCTTCAGGTGCCAAGATATTTCTTTTCACGTCAGTTGGAATTGGCTTTGCTGCCTGATGGTGCCTTGTATAAAATCTGGCCCTGGGCTTCCTTGCGTTTGTGATGATGCCACAGGAAAATTACCCTTACGGTGTGATGTTCTCGTAAGACTCCTCCCTGCCACAGAAAGAGCAAGCCCCTCTTTTGGGTGGGGGGGGGGAGCTGGAATTCACATAACAGAATTCATCATTTTAAAGTATACACAATTCAGTGGCATTTCGTGCATTCATGATGTTGTGCGACCATCAGTTTTATCTAAACCATTTTCGTCCCCCCAAAAGGAAACCCCATATCCATTAAGCGGTTACTCCCCATACCCCCCATATCACCAGTCCCTGGCAAGTGCTAATCTGTTTTCTGTTTCTGCAGATTACCTGTTCTGAACATTTCACATAACAGAATCATGTACGTCTGGCCCTTTCACTTAGTACAATGTTTTCATGGTTCGTCCATGTTGTAGCTCGTGTCAGGATCTCATTCCTTTTTTATGACTGCATAATGTTCTATCGTATGAATCTATCACAGTTTGTCGACCCATTCATCTGCTGATGAACACTTGGGCTGTTTCTACCTGTTAGCTATTGCAAAGAATACTGCTATGAACATTTGTGTACAAGTTTTTGTTTGAACACCTGTTTTCAATTCTTTGGGGTATATCCCTAGAAGTGGAATTGCTGGGCCATCAGGCAACTCTATGATTAACTTTTGAAGGACCACCAAACTCTTTTCCAGAACAGCTGCACCATGTTACGCTCCCACCAGCACTGTGGGAGGGTCCCTGTTTCTCCACATCACTTTCCATCTTTTTGACTGTAGCCATCCTCGCAGGTATAAAGGGATAGCTTGTTGCGACCCTCCCAGGGGTGTGGGCCAAGCACTTCCTGTGTGCGAGATACTATGGGGCAGGTGCAGTTGTGAACCAGACAGATCCTGCCCCTGCTTTCCCATTGCCGATGAGTCTAGGCCTTCTTCATTCTTTATTAAGAATAGTGGTAATGAAAGAGAAGCCGGCCTTTTCCTAGAGGACTTCAGTTCTGTGCGTTAGCTGGATTGAATGTAGTTATCAGCACTGCCCATGTTGCTGAGTTTTGATGCCCCTTTTTTCAGCAATGAATTACAGGGACCTTGATATTCCCTTACAGTGAGCTTATGAGACATATTTTAATTGGCTTCTGCTGCCACAAATACACCTTTGAGTGACACCTCACTAATGGCCACTGCCCCTGCACATCCCAGTACATGACCCGGTTAGCACTGCCCAGTTGTTTCAGGTTGTACAACTTTAGAAGACATGCCTGTGTCGCCAATGGGGGAGGCCGTGCCTGGAAAAGATTGATGAAAATCTGTGCTATTTGCCAGTTACCCAGAGTACAGAGAGCCATTTCCTTGAATGTGCCTCAGCCTTGCTCAAGAAAGCACTAAGCTGTCCCAGGCTGGTCAGAGGCCACCTGCCAGGTCCCAGTAGTCAGCTGGAAATTGTAGCATCTCCTTAAGGAGTAGGTGCCTGCTTCCCCCAGTCATCCTAAAAGTTAAATGGCCCGGGACTTCCAGGGAATCTCATTAAGAGACACACAGGGCACAGCGAGAGGACACCTCACCTACCATCCTCAGGGTCAAAAGGCTTGCAGGCCAGGGAAAGCAACTGGGTTCCGATGACCACTGCGAAGACCAAACCTTGACTTTTCTCCTCTTCCCAACTGAATATAACGGAATTAAGTCCACACGGTCCTAACATAGGGCCCCTCTCTTTGCACTTCGGAAATCAGAGAGAGGGCAGGTAGCAACGGAGGGTAAGCCCTGAAGCTTCCGGATCAGGAAGACAGGTTTGATCCTGACTCTGATGTATGAGCTGAGTTCCCTTGAAGATGTTACGGAACGTCTCTGAACCTTGGTTTCCTCATGTGTTTACAATTAGCCCTACTGCTGTGATGTAAGTGCTCTAATGGAAGGATGACCAAAGGGTCAGGAGGGTTTGGAGAGAGCAGTTCATTTTGCTGAGTTTGCACAGGAAGGTTTGCTGGAGGATGTGGCCTCTGAGGCGGGCCCTGTTGGACGAGAAGGAATTCCCCAAGCAGAGAAGGCGGGAAGGACCCGCGTGATGAGAAACCATGCAAGCGTTTGGTACACTCACGTACTGCAGAGCTGGTGGGGCAGTGCCATGCTGAGGCTTCCAGGCTGTCTACAGAGAAGCAGCACCACCTGTTGTCATTATGAGCAGGGACAGAACTGGGTTCAAGGTCAAGCTTAGAGACTGAACTCTCCAGGTCTCACTCGCTTTTTCTGGAAAACAGGAATCATGGTGTTTTGAGACCCAACTGGGATAAGACATTGAAGATGCCCAGCTCAGTACCTGATGCCTAATAAATGGTGACTGTGCTGTTGTGATCATTTGTAGTGTAGGCCACGGGGAGTCATTAAAGGCTTGTGTCCCGATTAAGGAATGTTAAGATTAAGAAATTATACACCACTAGGGCACCCGGCTGGCTCAGTCGGTGGAGCATGCAACTCTTGATCTCGGGGTTGTGAGTTCAAGCCCCACATTGGGTGTAGAGATTGCTTAAAAATAAAATCTTAAAACAACAACAACAACAAAAAGAGGGGAATTACACACCATAGACAATAGTGTGGCAATTGACTATTTAAGGTGCTCTCCACATAACTTGGTTGGTTATAAATTGAAAAAGGTCACCAAGGAATGGGGTTCAATTTTGTAGTCACTCTCTCTAAAGCTTCTCACCTATGGGAACTATAAATATGGGCCCATATTGACCTCATTCTCCCAGTAAGAGAAAAATTTGTGTTTTTCGTCATGGTTTTTGATGGCTTCTCCTATTTCAATCTCCTATCAGCTGGAGAAGTACAAAAAGCATGTAGTCTGAACTACTGCCCTCAGTCCAGAAAAAAATATATTGAATATCTCAAATAATAGATTCTTTGGCCTGGGACGGAAGAAGAGGGGGTAAAGGGATAGGCTCAAAGCACAGAAGGATCTGAGTAAGATGAACAGGAACTCTTTCTTAAGAATCTCATAAGAAATTGACCTCAGGCCACGTAACTTCAGATCAGAAGGAGACTTTAGAGATTATAGAAGATGAATTCCTGTGTTTACTATTACTTACTTCAAAGGAAAGAAAATGCCACAAATACATTTTCAGAGCGCATACATTTCATTACTTTCATACTCAAAACCTCCTTTTGGGTTAAATGTTATTCCATTTTACAAATGAAGAAACAGACTTGGGGGCATGGATGCTATCCATAAACTGGGTGGTTTATAAACAGCAGAAAGTTGTTTCTCGCAGACTGGAGCCTGGGATGTCCAAGACCAGGGGGCCAGCGATTCTGTGTCAGCTAGGGCCTGCTTCCTAGAGGGTCAGCTTTCTTTGTGCTGTAACATCACCTGGTGGAGGGGGTGAGGAATCCGTCTTTGGATTCCCTTTTATAAGGACACTAGTCTCATTCATGAGGGCTCAGCTTTCACCACCTAATCACCTCCCCAAAGGCCCCACTTTCTAATACAATCACCTTAGAGGAGAGGTTTTAACATATGAATTGGGGGTAGGGGGACACATTCAGTCTATAGCGTTCTGCCCCTGGCCCCCCCAAATTTCATATACTTCTCATATGCAAAATATGTTTCATTCCATCTCAATAGACTCAAACTCATTCCAGCATCAACCTAAAAATCTAAAGTCCAAAGTCTCATCCAAATTGAGCTTGAAGAGGGGCCCCTGAGTGGCTCAGTCCGTTAAGCCTCGGGACTCTTGGTTTCAGCTCAGGCTATGATCTCATGGGTCCTGAGATTGAGCTGCGTGTCAGGCTCCATGCTCAGCAGGGAGTCTGCTTGAAGATTCACTCCCTCTGCCCCTCCCCCTGTGTGCAGTCTCTCTCTCTCTCAAAATAAATCTTTTAATTAATTAACTACCTAATTAAGGCTGCAGGTATGACTCATCCTGAGCCAAATTGCTCTCTAGCTATGAACCTGTGAAATCAAAAATGTCCTTCCAAAATGCAGTGGTGGGACAGGCATAGGACCGACGTTCCCATTCCAAAAGGGAGAAATAGCAAAGAGGAAAGGAGTGACAGGCAGGTCCCGAGCAAACCCCAAACCTTAAGATTAGAGAATAATCTTAGGCTGTGTGTTCTGCCTTCAGGGTCCACTGGGGTGGAGGTCCTGCCTTCCGGGCACACTGAGACAGATATGAGTCACTTCATTTATCAGCTAGAAATTTACAGGAGCCCTAGTCTTCTGTTTTATAAAAAATGGGTAGCCAATGTTGAAAGCCTCCAAAAGGTTACTTAGTATGGGTTGGAAATTTGAGTAAATTCAGAAGGTCTTAAATTTCTCCATGAGAGAACCATGTGACTCTCTTAAAGGGAGACAAAGATCTTTCGAGGGCTTAGGAGGCCATCCCTGTCCTCCCTTGATGCGGCCTCGATGGACGGTCAGGGGCAGACCCCTGACCAACGCAGAGTGGAGCTGCTTACATCCAGCAACCCGCCTGGGCTCTGATGCCTACAGCCGTCTCCGTCCGGGAAGAAATACTCTTCTCTGCCTGCGGCTTGTTGCTCATATTCATGTGGCTGGAATAGTTTCTCTAGAGTCCAACGGGAAAATTTCTGAAACCCTTGCGGGGAAGGGGAGTGAAAAAATTTTAAAACTCTCAACAGTGTATGCTGATTGACCTAAAAACAAATACAAAATACAGATGTGGAAGATAACTTTCAGGCCCGTTAACAAAAGCAGATTTCATCTTCTGGTTTCTCACTCCCTCTCCCCTCCACCGGGGAGGAACCCCAGATGGTTATCACTCAAGAGTGCAACTAGGGAAACCACAAACCTGCCCCAATCACTATAGAGACAGTCTTTTATTTGTTTGGCCTCTGAGTATTCATGACCTCAGTAAGAAGGCCAGTAAAACACGTAAAATGCCGGGTGCTTCTTACAAAGACATTTTAATTCACAATGAGGAAAGTTGAGAATGCACGTTAGGACATCTCAGCAACTTTCAGGGCTCCCCCCAGCCCGGCTGTAGGTGTGTTTGTAGAAAGACAGCCCATTTTACAGGAGACACAGTGAGGAGCCTCTTAGAGCTGATATAACTGAAGGCTGAGCTTGTGAATCAACACACATTTTACGGTTTAGGAACACTGGTGAAGAAATGATGTGCAGAGAATAAATCTGTTTCCAGGAGAGTCAGCCCCAGGGGTATAATGGGGTAATAGCCAGCCCCTGCAGTTTGCCAAGACTGATGAGTTCGCCAGGATGGGTCACAGAAGTTTCAGTGCTAAAATGGGAACGTTCCAGACAAACCCTGGCAAGTTGGACGTCCTAGGTATGAAGCCCTTTGGTCCCTAATATTAGGTTGACACAAGAAAGGATGGATTTGAGACAAGCCTCAAAACATGAGAGCACATTCTGCAACAAGAACCTAATGTCCTGGGGCGCCTGGGTGGCTCAGTCAGTTAAGCGTCTGCCTTCGGCTCAGGTCATGATTCCAGGGTCCTGGGATCGAGCTCTGCATCGGGCTCCCTGCTTGGCAGGAAGCCTGCTTCTCCCTCTCCCACTCCCCCTGCTTGTGTTCCCTCTCTCGCTGTCTCTCTCTGTCAAATAAATAAATAAAATCTGTAAAAAAAAAAAAAAAAAAACCTAGTGTCCTTGGTCCCCTGTTCTAAAAGTTGCTGTGAAATGAACAAAACTCAAAACTCTCTCATCGGTGAATAGAAAATGTATTCATTTGATTTGTTTTTTGTTTCTTTGGTTGGTGTTTTTGTTGTTGTTTTATTTATCTGGAAATGCTAGAAATTAGTTTCAAATTGATACTCCTCCAAATTAAATGAGAGCTCAGCTTCTTCCTAGCTATCCTTCATGCTAAATTGGTTTGCAGGGATTTCCCCCCCCCCTGCATTTTTCATTTGCCAAATCCCCAACAAACCGGAAACTATGTAAACACAGAAGTGTAGTTATTGATATTTCCCAGTGATGTGTAAAACACCCCTTTATTCTCCAAGGTCTGGCGCGCCTCTTTGGTGCTAATCCATCATCTGTGTTTGCATTATTGTAGAGCTTGGTTTCAGGAGCATCTACTGGAGTGGATGCAGTTATGCTCCTGCTGAGAAGTTGCATATGTTGAACAGCAATATGATACATACTTGATAAAAGGTATTATGCTAGCCATGTGGCAAAGTATGCATAAGGATGCTTGCTGAAATAGATTCATGCTTCAATTTTTAACTAAGTTCTGAGCGGGGTGTTCTGATCAGAGAGCTTAATTAACCTAGGATTCTGTCCTTTACAAAGTAGGTTGGGTTGGTTGAAGTCTCTGGAATACTAACAATCATTTAATTGTCTAAATATATCTGCAAATAGGACTAGATACGGGCACATAAAATTTCAGAGGTCAGCAATCACTGTAACTATTTTATAATATGCATTTGCATTTACATGCATACAATAGGGAGATATTACATGTAATTATGTAGGAAAAATAGGCATAAAGTTGTCAGTTCTATAGACAGGAATCTTTGTGGATACATAAATAATTCATGGATCGGTAAACATATCAATGTGCATGTATTCTTGGGTCTGGTGGACAAGTGTACCAAATGTGCAAAATAATAGATTCACCTCTTTTTGTTCATTTGAGATGTCGTTTTAATGTGGAATTACAGTAGCTCCTTAATGATGAGGAGTAGTGACAATTCATTAGCAGACTGTAGCTTAGATCAAGTGTTTGATTTGCCTACAAAGGGTGGCCAGTACTCAGTTATATGGAGTGTATGCATTTCTTTTGAACATATTTTTTTTCCCCTTTGCCAGTTCAAATAACCTTGAGCTTTTTTTTTTTTTTTTTTTTTTGAAGACGCCAGCCAGGAGCAGACAAATACTTCTATAATTTGTTCTTCAATAATGAGTTTTTAGACTGTTAAACTGTCATAAAAAAAACAAACTTCAGAAGCGCTACTAGATTCTCTGTTATCTGCTTAAAGGACAATTTAATAATGGGAAGAAAAGAAACAGCATGTCTGGGCTACTTCATGTTTTGTTTTTGGGCTTGTTTTAAAAAAGCAGGGATTCCCAAGTTTTTCTTTTCTTTTCTTTTTTTTTTTTTTAATGGTTTCAACATTCTCTTTCTCCTCGGTATGGAAAAAGGAGTACACTTCGAGTGTGTATATATAGGGACATACATATTTCATCAAAAACAAAGTTAAATTACTTTAGTTTTTAGAATTCTCATATACCTCTTTTTTTTTAAGATTTTATTTATTTATTTGACAGAGAGAGACACAGCGAGAGTGAACACAAGCAGGGGGAGTGGGAGAGGGAGAATCTATTTCAGCTTCCAGCGGAGCAGGGAGCGCAATGTGGGGCTCGATCCCAGGACCCTGGGATCTTGACCTGAGCCGAAGGCAGACGCTTAAGCCACCCAGGCACCCCTCTCGTATACCTCTTAAGATAATTGAAATGTAAAAACCACAGGTGCTAGCTTCTTCCAAAAAATTTCAAAGGATGTCTTATACTTCATTCTGTACCCTAGGTGCCTAATGTGTGAACATCTACTAACCCTCAGTTGCTCTTACGGGTTAATTTATTGTTGGATTCCGAGACCATAGGCTTGCCTTGAATTTCTGCTAGGGCTTCTCTTGTGGATTTCATGCAGAAGTCCTTCTCTTTATTGTGCGCATTTTGTGTAGATAGTTTTGCTCAGAAATTAGCAAACTGTTTAATTCCAAAGAGCGCTGAGCCTTAGCTCCTTCTCCCACTTAGCATGAGGACTACAGTACCTCTAGCGGCGTTGGAGCCCATGCTGGGCTGGATTTGGGGCCTGGAGCGACAGTGCCCTTAGGCTAAGTTTCACCAACCAAGGGCGGAGATGCTGGGGTCCCCCAGAACATCTGCATGAGAAATACACATCTGGGTGGATGTGCCTCGGTATGTAGACCCTGCATCTAGATGACTACTTGGGAATTCTGCTTTTCTTCCAGGAACCTGTTTCTAGAGATTTCTATCTTTCAGGTATTTTCTCCTCATGGGGACTCAAAAGCATGGTGGAAATCATGACATTTTCTTTCTTCCTTTGTTGTTGTTGTGGGGGGGGCGGTGGTTAGGAAATAGGTGGGTCGCTCTTAATATTGTAATCAGGTTTTTTTAGCTCTTTGAAAAGGGTTTAGATATGCTTCTTTAAGTTTCTGAACTGCAAAAGTATTTCTTTCCTGCTTCAATTATGAAATTTGAAATTGTGATTGAAGGAGATGAATTGCGATAATATCATGCTTACGGATGGGAATTCTTACAAAAGCACTATCTCCCTGTCTGCTTTTGGTGAAGATTATTTTAAGTCCTCACTCACGCTGGCTTTCCTTTCTGACTTGTTTATATTCTCAGAGTATAAAAATACAGTAGTCAGGGAGCTCCTCTCAGGGAGTCTGCATTTAGTTCTTGTCGGAGGAGTCCTTTCTAAATAGACTCTGGTATCATTTTAGCGCACGTTGTTTGGTGAAATCTGAGCTGCCCAGGGAAATTAGAGCAGTTAATTTAATATCATGAATGTTTTGGGGCTTCCAGGCTTAGTCACAGGCAGGAGAGTGTAAATCAAATTGAGTTTTCTGTATAAAGTTGATGACAGTGAAAGTTGCCTCCAAAAACCAGCCAAACTTTCTTCCATTCACTGCCTTCCCGCCCCTCATCTTCACCACAGAAATCTCACGTTATTCCAGACATCCTCTCCAAATACTCCCCCAGTGGAGGTCTGTGTGGCAGAAAGCTCCCCATGTAGTCAGAGAGGGAATGCTCCATCACACAGGGCCACGGCCGGGACAGCATAGTTCATGGCATAGCTCAAGGCAGAGCATTCTGCCGGGTAATTTGAACCCAGCGCTGCCAGCACTTCAGTAGGACTCGCTCTGTAACCATGCGTGGCCAGCTAGGAAGTCCCTGGCACAGTGCGAGGCACCAGGGCAGGTCATTTGTGTGGTAAAAATGGACTCAGTAGCAGTGTGAAAGACACCTCTCACTGCCATGGACAACTAGAAAGATCAGGCATTCTAAGACTGCTGAGTTCTTTGTGCTCCCATATCCAAAGTTCCTTTTGCACATACATGCCTCCTGAGTAATGGAGTGTGGAGTGAGCAATAGGCTTTTTGATTTGTTTTTGAGAGGGTCTTTGAAAGAGACCTTTTCAAAGCTGCAAAATGGACCTTTGACTCGAGAGCTTAGAACACAGTTCAGCGGCCTCCATCAGCCCCCAGAAGCAAACTGCTAAGTCAGAGGCTTTGGCCTTAGCTCCAGAAGGTTCTCTGTGTGTTTAGTAGCGCTCCACTCCTAACACCTGCAAAGGAATGCTGGGCTGGCATGTATTTCGCATCCCCCACCCCGTGCCTGGGGACTAACTTTTGTGTATCTGAGCTGTAATTTTGAAAGAAAAAGAAACCTTGTGTGAGGCAAGTATGTATTTACTTTGCTTTAGGGGCCTGGCTTATTTGCATGAAATATCAGGATTGATTGCAGACAATTAATGACCTTTTACGAACACTCTGATGCCCAGTGCCATAAAGATATTAATAGCTGGGCAGTGAAGTAATTCTCAGGTTTTCATTTGCTTGACACGATCCTCCTAGGCCCGTACCCCCTGAAGACTTCCCTGATGAACAGTGCGCATGGGAAATGACTGACGACAAAGGCTGGGGTACTGTTTATCTGTGGGTAGAGTAAAAGGAGACAATCTGGGGTATAATAAATGTATAGCACACTTCTGCATAATTATTTGAAATTTTGATACATTTCATACATTCTAAAAGAGTCTATAAAAATACACCCACAGAGATGCTTCTATTACAGCTCAGTGTTCCCCATGACTAATAAACAAGTAGGTGTCAGCTTGTGCCGCCCAGTGAGCCTGTTTAAACATCACGGAACTGATCATGTAGGAGACCTCCCTGCTTTTACCCTGACGGTGACCACGTCCCTCCCTAAGACTGTCCCACTGCTCCAGCATCCCCAGGCGGGACTCCGATGGAACGTTGAACCGTGGACTTGGTTTTTCACCTTTTGCACGTCTCCTTTCCCCCACCCTTTTAATCTCTTCTACCACTTCATTCTTACCGTTCTTTCTGTGAATTTCTCTTCTCCCCTGCAAACTGCATTCTTTCCATATAACGTTCTGTACATTTAGAGTGTCCTGTTTGGTTTCTCATGCTTAAAAAGAAAAGGAACAGAAAGCATCTCACAAAATCCAGCAAATAAATAATATTCTAATAGCAAGGACTTCTCTGAAACGGCTGCCCAAAAGCAGATGCACCACAAACTGCCATCGCTACACACTACCCCCCTTCTCAATCTGATGATTTAGATACTTTTCTACTTAGGTGGATGGGGCCAGTTTTGCCGAATTCAGCATATTTATTGAACAATTTCTTGGAGCCAAAAGCCAACCCCACTGCATTTCTGCTTGGTAAGGTTTGGTGGCCTTGGTGTGGGGCAGGGGTTGTTGATTCATCGGCCCTTAAACTGATGATAAATCTAGAAACTGGACAGGAGGACTAGGCTGCCTTAATAGAACCTTTGCGGGGAATCAGCGGCCCCAGTACTTACAGGAAATCTTGGGAAAGGACGTTCGGCAAACTCATGTTAAGAAAGACTCCAGAAGTATTCCGGGTAGCGAGAACGCAGAGATTTCACCGGAGTGGGCATCAGCAAGAACTTTGAACGCTAGATGTAGAAGTTGTCGACCTAAAGAGTCCTTCTGCTTCTTGAGATACCCATTTGCCACTTATTTTAAAACCCTAAATGTCTAAATCTTGTATCAGGAACATTTATTGAGATGGTTCAGTTCCCCGTAATATCGTGGCAGAGCCCATAGGTTGTGACACACGACATCAGTCTAATTGTACGTGTCTCACTCATCTGCGTTTCCAGAAATCTTCTATCTGGTTTCTCGATGATTTTAATTTTAATTCTGCCTTCCTGCAGCAGAATATAAAACCCTCCAGGAGGGTTACCGAACATATCATCGACACATCTTTTGCACAGAGTTGTTGGGATAGATTAGTACAAGTCACATGAAAATTCCAGCATCAGAAAATCCCTTCACCAGAGAGGGGCTGGTTTTTTTCTGAGACAAAAGAAAAAAAAAAAAAAGTCGGTAAGGGAGTTTTTCAGTACAACCATACTTCTTTCGGCCATTTGCCCCAAAGACCGTGGTGTGTTCTGCACACAAAATACAATAGACAATCTGGTGCTAATAAACATTTTCTGTATACCATCTTTTATTTTAGAAATCAAATGACTGATACATAATGTGAGATTTGAGTTGGAGTGTGGTCGTGACTTACACATCAGACCTATTTTGATTTAGGAATAATGGTATATATTTATTATCCTTCAACTAAAATACCTCAATCCCCAACTAGAATGTATATTAGTCAAGGCATCCTTTTAAAAGACATTATTTTCATGCTCATAAGATGGAAAGGGAAATAAAAAAGGAGTCCTGAAATAGGTGCATTTAATTCTCCCCAATTTAAATTTAAGTGGTACATCTTTAAGGCAATAACAATATTCCTTTTCTTCCCCCATCAGGAACGCTTCCATCAATGGATTTCTTTAATGTTGGTGGTGGTTGGTGCAGTTTGAGGGGCTCTGTAGTTAGTCAGAAAATGCTTTGATAGAATGACCTACCAGATGGGCCCCATAACAAAGCACGGAGGCATCAAACCACCACAGACATTTGGTGCTTAGAATAATAAAAAGACTATAAAATTAGATTAGTTGAGTCTAATTTGGAATTGGTATATTCCCCATGCACCCTCGCTGCTCTTGGGCAGATAAAGCCTTGAGATTTAGCACTGTGTCAGAGCAGAAGACTGCAACTTCCAGTAAAGGGAGACAAGGGAGAGGGAGAGAGGGAAAAAAGCATTCTGGGAGGTCGCGGAGGGCAGAGCAGTGACCTCCAATGATTTACAGGCCTTTAGCTTAATGAAATTGTTTCAGTGACATGACGGTAAGAGCTCGTAATGGATTGGATGCCCTAATGTAATGAAATTACTCCCTTCTGCCTAAAAAAAAAAAAAAAAAAAAAATGCGCAATTAATATTTACTGAGACCTGACAGCCTTTGGTGCGCTCGTCTGTGTAGCTCTCCCAGACAGAGAGCAGGGACGGAGCAGC
The DNA here is from genome assembly GCF_003265705.2 of Callorhinus ursinus. Lineage (NCBI taxonomy): Eukaryota > Metazoa > Chordata > Mammalia > Carnivora > Otariidae > Callorhinus > Callorhinus ursinus. Next base: position 34,880,415 of record NW_027397065.1, read on the forward strand.
GTGGCAGACAGGCTGGCTCTGCGCGAGCTCCTGGCGGGGACGAGCAGAGCCTGCCAGGGGTGGAGGGACAGGCGCTTGGGTGGCCCGGGCCGCCCGGCTCCTCGGCGCTGCCCCCACTCAGCCTTCATGCCCTCCCCTTGCTTTTCCACAGGCAACTGGACAACAACCACATCAGCTGCATTGAAGATGGAGCCTTCCGAGCGCTGCGCGATTTGGAGATCCTGTGAGTTGATTTTGCGACCGCTGCCTTGTGTGCATGTGTGTGTGTGTCCGTGTGAGGAGGAGAGAAAGGGGAGTGTGTGTGCAGGGGGGTCCGTGTGGATTGCATTTCTGTGTCTTCTGCTGCAGTGCTATTAAAATTGGGAACCGGGAGATCCCTCTGGCTCACCTTGGCCAAAGTGTTTGCAGGCAGCAAAGTGTGATTTCTCACCTCCCACAAACTGGGGTTCCTGCTAATTAAGTCTCAATTGAGTCCTTTCTCCCCCGGTGCTCCCGTGGTATTTGTTGCTGGGTGGAACAGATGGGCTGGAATAGCCCCCCAGCGCTGGGCAGAGCGCTCAGGGAGAGTCTGTTTGAGTGTGGGCATGGGAAGAGACAGGTTACGGGTCTGGGAGATGAGAGAGGGGATAGCACCAAGGGGTCAGTTGATATCACCCAGAATCACAAAGGGACCTTGCACAAGGCGGGGGGGGGGGTGCACTGCCAAACAGCCTGGTAAAGTCTAGTCATTGCCATTGCTCCTGGGATCTCACCTCGGGTTTAAATGCAAACTTTAAGCAGTAACCTTAAAGTGGCAGGGTGGGGGAAAGACGAGAGGAGGTGGAATCCCACCCCTTATGCCTTGTGGATCTGCTTTTCTGTGTTCTGGATTTTCCCAGGGGTCTAACCTGATTTCCAGTTTTCCAGGTGTGGATTGGGGGGTGGAATTCAGCTAGGAATCATCTTGGCGTCATTCAAACTAAAGTTGAATTGTGTAAGAAAACATTTTGATTGAATGTCACCCAAAGCGACACTTCCAGCTGTCCCTGATTTGGTGAAACCGAGAAAGGAAAGCAATAAAGCCTAGTAGAACTTGTGTCAGGAGATGTGTGGCTCAGTCCCGACTCAGCCCCTAATTGACTGTGTGACCTTGGGCAAGTCCCTTCCGCACTTAGAGTCTCAGTTTTCCCATTTGGAAAACGAAGGGTTTGTTACTATACCTTGGGGCTGGCTTCCCCTTTCCAAATTCTGTAATTGCTTGATTCTAAAAATAATTCTGATGGTACAGTTCTACCCAGTGAATGATAGGGTAGTATTTGTTGAGCATACCCCTGAAAATAAAAAAAAAAAATTCAAAAATAAAAAAAAAAAAACCTACCTAGTCACCAGGTTACATACCTCTGGCTTCCAAAGGAATGAATAAATGTTGCAGCAATGAATGAATGAATATATAAAAATGTCCCTTTCTACATGAAGGAAGGTCCTCCTCCCACCTTCCTTTTCACCTGGCCCTGCAGCCAGTGGGCACGGGTTGGAGAAAGCCTCTCCACGTTGTATGAGAGGAAGGTGATTCCAAGAGGAATCACGGGAAATAAAAGGGGATGCTGATGCTGCAAGGTGCCGGAAATCTGATAAAAGCCGCGAATTCCCAGGACAGAAGCGGCAGGACCCACAGCCAGGGAGGTCAGGCTGTCAGTCCTAAGATGGATGGTGGCTCTTCACCCAACCTCTGACCCCAGAACCGTCAACAAATGCACGTCTGCTAGGGAGAGGATACCAGCCCAATTTAGTGACCTGGGACTTCCCTGATCAGGAGACTGGGGCTGAGAAGGGTAGGCGCAATTTTCCCAGCCTGCAAAAAAGCCTTTCTGGAGAAGGGCTGCTGGGAGCATGTCACCCTTTTCTTCAGGAGGATGAGAAAATTCCTTGGGAAGAGACCAGGAAATGGAAATCACCAGCTGCCACAAAACAGCTGTGACAACCAGACAGCCCGCATGTTAGCTCTCTGTACTAGGAGTGGGGGTGCCTCGCCTCACCAGGAAGGCTGTCTGAGGGAGGGGATGGGGCTGAACAGTCAGACACACCTGGGCACAGTGGGACTTTGGCCAAGCAATGCAACCTCTCTGAGTCTGTTCCCTCAACTTTAAGAAGAGCTGGCTTCTGTCCCTTCCATTCCCCTAACTTTCTCCCCATCATGCCCTCATCCCCATCAAGCCCCTGTCGGGACAGAACGGGACTGCTCTTCTCTACCCAGTGTTTGCTAATTTTAAAATGTTGGTATGTTGTATAGCATACCAAGTTTCTGAAACTTGAAGCTTAAAAGCCTGTGGTGGCGGGTAGGGGAAGAAAGTAGTTCTCATTCCCTATTATTACAGAGAGACCACAGGATCTGATTAGTTTATCTTCTCAATTCCAGACAAAGCCAGATCAATAGCTTTGTTTTAAAGACACTCTCGTTTGGCTTCACGTGGCTAAGTACTTAAAATTAATCATAATCATTTATTCCGTGGTTTTTAATTTCCCGCAGAGGCACACGGCTTTGGAACCACCTCTCCTAGCGGTGAGCCGTTCTGAAATTGGCCGGAGCTGACATCCCCACTTAAAGCATCTCCCCTCCCCACCCCCAGACCTTCCAAATCTCATCTGCACGTTGACATTTTATCACAATCCTCTGTAATCACAACGTAGGCACCGTAAGGAATCTTGACAACGAAATAATAAATAAGAACTAAGTGAAGGCATTAGATGTTAACTTAAGTTCCTGAGAGAGAGAGGTTCAAAACACACTATCCCCAGAAAGGTCATCTTTGAGTATCTAAAGCTTTAAAAGTCTTAAGAAGACAAAATAGAGTATTACAGGTGTGTTTTCTCTCTGACATTAGGCAGACGAGATAAAAAACAAGGGAAGACTCACAATTACCCCCACTGGAAAGCTCTCTCAAAATTAACTTAAGGAAAGTTTGTGGGCGTCAACTACTAGGGGAAATATTTCACATGGGAGCCCCCTGTTGTTCCATTTTTTTCTGTGGCTGGAACTGCTGTAAAACTTGTTCCCATCCAGGCTGAGGTTGGCCCCACAGGACACACAATGCGAATTGAGGAGGGGAGCCTGCGAGAACCAGGAAGGGGTAAAGAGAGAGGAATGGGTACCGGGCTGGAAAAGGCTATGACATCTGCTCACTTCATCCTCATTTTTGGCTCCTACCCAGTGGGGTATGTCTAGCACAGAATATGGTGAACAAAGGAAAAGAGCCACCACCCTCCTCCCCTTCCCAGGTAACCAGAAAAGGGACTAAGAAAAAAAGCATAGTGCGGGTAAAACTTCTCAAGGCCCCAGTGCCACCATAGGGGAAGAATCATGGCGCAGAGGATGCAGCCTTTGTAGCCTCTGTCGTCCAGTTACCCGTGCCTAACAGTGAAAATGGTGCTCCTACATAACTTCCCCCTCTGCATTCTCACAGCCCTCCTTCTGCACAAGACCCATCTCAAAGAAGCCAAGTAGCTGCTTAACTAGTAAGCAGCAGAGCCTGTGTGATTAACCATTCTACCAAGCTGCTTTCCCGATCTGTAATTGCCAAGGCTCTCGTGGCGTTGGCTCCCTGGAAGCATGGCCAACGTGTGCCACAGAGTGGTGTGAACCGGCCCCCGAGAGCTGGGCTAGGCAAGCTAGTGGTGATTCACAGTCCTGCCCGGGATCGTGTTGGAGCCTCCCACATGCTTCTGAAATTGTCATTTCCTTTACCCAGTTAGTGGGTCCCCGCAAAGTTGAAGGTAAATCAGACTTGCCAGGGAAAGAAAATAGTCCTGCTTTTTCATTGAGTTACATTTTTAGTCCCAGAGACGATTTAATTCTCGCTTCTGGACGTCACCAGTTGACTTTGTCACTCAGTGGTTTGGGGGCTTCGTTCTTCAGACCTTCCCACGATCCAGCCCCAGCTTTCTGTATGGCCTTAAGGTTCTTAACTGAGAGTTGCTATGACTCAGACGGCCTTCTGTTGCCCAAATCAGTGGCCTTTCATTTCCACCTGTTCTATACATTTGGTGATTCAATATACTCGGTTTCCTCCAAGTGGGGCTTATACTGCAGTCGAATATGCCAAGACTGCAATTCTGACCCTGTGTGGTCAGGAATCATTCGTCGCGGTGCTCCGAGCTGGTTTCCTGGCCAGTGAGGTTGAGGACAGCCAGGCATTTTGCCAGTTATACCAGGCACCTCCCTGCCCAACATGCTGTTCTGGGTCAGAAATATGTTTAATGAAAAAAAAAAGAGTGTGGACAAATGAAACAAAAATGAGAAAACCTAACTAATAAAATAAGGGTTTTTTTTCAGTAGTACTGTGGGAGAGGAAAAAAGATTTTCAGACACTGTCTCCTGACAACATGTAGCAAATCAGAAGTTCAGTAGATAATGCTGCCAAAAATGCCCATCGAAAGATGTCAGGAGCACAGCCTGAAAATGCTCACATATCCCAGTGAGGAGCCTGCCCTTCATAAATCACTGGTACCAGCTAAATTGCATGCAGGTCCAACACATCTGCAGATAACCAGCATGTGTTGTTTTGAAGGTCTACCTCCATTTATGTCACTTGCCAATTTTGGAAATTCAGTGACATTATTATCGGCTGGACCTGTAAGGACCTTAGTTTCCGGGATGACCTCCTACTTTGAGATAAGGCACAGAGAGATTGAGAACAGGTAAGAGTGAAGCCCAAGCCAAATAACATTTTGCACCCGGGTACCCCACGTCCCTCACCCTCATCCAGGCTCTGGCTAAGAGATTTGCCAAGGGAAACAGCAGGTTGGTGGCAGCAAGGGGACTAGAAGCTGGGTCCGCAGACCCCTGATCCCATGTTCTTTGCCCACATTGGACACCTTCATGCAACTAGGCTGTCCAGGGGGAAAAAAAAAAAAAAACGCTTGGTAGGATTAGGGATCCCAAGCACAGTTGTCCTTTGAAAGCCATTATTAATTGTTTTATTTAGGAGATTTGGGGAGGAGGGCAAACTTGAATACATGACAGAATCAAGGAATGATCCTGCTTTCTGCTCTCTTGAAATCAGACATTGGAAACTAGATAGACCACAGACTATGTTGCACCCACAGATGAGTTTTTTTCAATCCTGTCGAGTATTTTTTAATTGAAATTAGAATCTCATGTTTTAAAATTATAAAATTTTTCTTAAAAGTACAGATGCCCGCCCAGCTTTGGGTTTCTGGTACACCAGAAGCAATGGCAACCCTGGGCCGCATTTCTGCATTGTGACCGTCAGCTGTGGCTAAAGAGCACATTCCCTTCTCAGAAGGGATGAGTAGACTCTACTTTCCCACTGACCTCCATTCATTTCAGCTACCTGCCAGCCCAAGTGGCCCCCACTGTCATCCATCCAAGAAGCAAGGAAACACTGTGTGCCAGCATGGTGCCAGGTACCAGAGACAGTAAAGCCTTAGAGGAGCAGGTTCTCTGGTGGATCAAACTCTAGAGGCCAGAGCTTACCAGAATTGTTGAAGGGACATATATAAGCAGAACCAAGTGACATGGAGTCCAGGACTCCCAAGCTGAGCGAGGACACCACAGAAGCAAGCAGGAATCTCTTGTGCCCCATCTTCTGTAAAGTTCTTCTCAAGAGTTGAACTAGCCTCCAAATTCCCTTTTTATTTTAAAGCACTTGTCATTGGGTCTATGCAATTGATGAGAAATGAGATAAACACCCCCCACCCAGTTTCTTGTTCCCTGGACCCCTTCATCATCCCATGTACTGAGCTCCTTCTTAGCTCACATTTAGAGAACAGTGATCCAAGAGTTAAAGCAGTGGTGGGTGGGAATTGAGCAGACTTTTAGGGTAGATATTCAGCCACATCCAGGTAGGTACAACATGGCCTGATGCCAAGCCCCACTTGTAGACACTGAAAAACGGAGAAGAAAGTCCTTTCCTGGTGTAAGAAGAAGGCAGTGACAGGAAATTAACAATAGTCCTGACACCCAGATCAGGGTGTGCTCACTCCTCTAGCATGGGGTTGTTGTCCTGGTTGAAGGGTGCTGGGCTTTGGGTGTAAGGACTTTCATAGAGCTTGTCGGCCCAGTACAGAAAACCCAGAGCTTGATACAAGTGGAGGTCTATCCTCCACTTCAACTGAGCTTTCTCCGAATGTGGAATTAGATACAAATAGTAATTAACAACATAACATACAATGATATTATAACAATTATTAATATAGTCACTATAGATATTATAATTACTGTTACAGCCTCCATTTCTTAGTGTCTGCTATCTTCCAGGGACTATGACAAGATACTAGAATCCAGCATTTTATGTAAATCCTCACCACAACCTTACAAAGTAGAACCTCTTAATCTCATTTTTCTAATGAGGAAACTGAGGCTCAGAGAAGCTAATGACTTGCCCAGAGTGCCCCTGGCAAGTCCCTGGGCCTGCCCTTCAAGTAGCAAATCCAGCTCTGCCTGGTATTTGAGGCCCTTCCCTTCACTGCTCTGCTGCAAAAAATTAAAATTAAAATTAAAAAATGCATTCTGGAGCATACCTACCAAAGAAATAATTATATGCATTAATAAGATTACAGGCTATTGTAAATGCCCACAATGATTCAGGAATAATAGTTTTTCTTTTTGAAAAGTTGACCCACAGGGCGCTCAGATCTAAACTTATGACCTCAGCTTAATCAGCATTACATCCAATTCCACAGAACCACACCAAACCTGGAGGTATAAGGCCAAGGTTGACCTTGAGGGTGTTAGAGTCCTCCCATAGGACTGGCTGCCGGTCCAGCTTCACCAAACTGGGTGGTCTGGGGCTTGTTTCCTCATTGAAAAATAGAAGCAATAATACCTACCAACCCCTTAGGCTAGTATGTGGGTTAAAGGAGGTACCATAGGTGTAGGTCTAGCAAATAGAAGACACCCAGCCAGGACACTCGCCGCAACTAAAGTTGAAGGACATGCCTGTACTGTTTCACTGCCTTATTACCAGAACCTCACACAAACTTGAAACAAAGTAGGTAGTCATTTAAAGTACATGGAACTGGGGCGCCTGGGTGGCTCAATGAGTTAAGCGTCTGCCTTCGGCTCCGGTCATGATCTCACAATCTTGGGATCAAGCCCCAGGTCAGTCTCTCCGCTCAGCAAGCAGGCTGCTTGTCCCTCTCCCTCTGCCCCTCCCCACCGCTCAGACTCACTCTCTCTCAAATAAATAAACTCTCTTTAAAAAATAAATAAAGTACATGGAACCAAATTCCATTGAAATTAACTAACTGAATGGAAGCGTACTCCACCCAGTTTCCATATTCTCTGTTACATTTCCGTCCTGAACAGAACTTAAGGTTGTGATTGTCCCAAAATTATTTTAAATACTGAATGATGTAGTTATTTTACTGAAACAGTGCATTTCTCAGGTTACCTTTGTTTTTTTTATTCCTCCAGCTAAATGGCGATATATTTTTTTTTTATTATCTATGAACAAAATTAGAGCCATTGTGAAAAGTGGTGTTTCCTAACAGACAAGACTCATTTTCGTTTATTTACAAGGTGTTTCACCTGAGTTTCTCTGGGAGCTGAAAACATTTGTTTCAACAGAATTTGGAATCAGGGTATTTAGTCACGACATACCTTTGAATATAGAACTGTCACTGCCTAATGAAAGTCTTAAAATATTTCCAGAATATGATTTTTTTTTGGTACTGTGCTACAAATTGTGATTTGTTCACGCAATCGGAATTAAAACTGCACTTTGTGGAAGGCACCAGTAACTTCCATTCAGCCCCCAGGATCCTAGGAAAGGAACTAGGTTTTCTATAAATGCTCACATGGGCCACACAACACATGCCCCTCCTTCATAGTCACCCAGGCACAAGGCTCAGTCATAGCCATGTTCTTAAAATGGCTAGCTTGGTTTTGAGAACGTCAGCTTAAGGAAAAAGTGAAATTTCCTTTGAAATAAAGGATAATTTTTTCCATTTAAATAAGCAGTACCTTAACAGTTCAAGTAGCTAGAATTGGGGTGGGGGAGGGTATTCTAATAGTTTCCATTTGATGGCACTTTATTGTTAACTAAAGTCCTGTTTAGTCTCTGAATTGAAAATAACATTGGTGTACATTCCTGACTTCAGGGGATATGGTGAAGGTCGTTGAACTGTTCTTGAGCACAGAATATCTGTGAATCGGTAGGACTCCCATTATCAACTTCTCCTGTGAGCAGCACTTAGGTGGAATCAGGTAACGGAAGTCTTACTGTTCAAAGGGGCCACGGACTCCAGCCACCAGTTCTCTGGGCTGAAATTCTGGCTTGACAAACTAGGTTTGCTTTGTCCCACCTAAAACAAACTGGAAAAATAACTGAATCTTTGAAAAAAAGATTCCGGAGAATTTCCTCTTGGGGGCAAGATGAGGAGGCCAGTGGGGAAATAGCACAGAGCTACCAAATGCACATAGCGGTCAGTTCACTCCCAAAATGGAGCTTCTACACCGATTTGCAAATGCATTCCTATGCCGATGGTCAGCCTCTATCTTTTCTCTATCTTCCAGCAGCCAGCAATGGCTTCAGTGACCAGTATGTGAGCACATTCAGGGAGTATCTTGCTCTTGTTCAGCTCTCATCTCATGGCTCTCAAGGGTCTCCAGGCCAGGGAGCCATGACTCCTTGAAGAGTGGAACCCGCCCCTTGCTCAACCTCCACTTCCATCCAGGATGCAGAATATTGGTTGGCTCAGCTCACCTGTGGCCAAGAGTCCATTACTCTGCAGAAATGTGTCCTGAAAGTCAAGGTCCTCGGAACTCAAGCAGGAAATTGACCCCTTCTTGCTAGTTGGCTCTCCGGAGGGGAGGATGGCATGGGGAAGACATGGAGATGCAGTGCTGGGGAGAATCAGAGCATCATCTCTACCTTTCTCAGCTTCCATTTCCTTTCTGTGAAGGTGCTTAGAAGCAAGGGATGGTGAGGAGGAAGGATGGAGGGAATCTGATTCTGTTTCTCCAACGTCGTATTTGGACTCATAGAAGCTCTAGAGTGCCCATTCCCATTTGACTTACAACTAAATCAGAGGACCCCAACTATTGGCCCATAGTTCATTGAAAACTTCAGATATGGAGTTTGATTTTTTTTAATTGTTTTAGTCTTTACAGTGTTTAAAAAAAATTAGAATTAGTTGCCAATGTTTAAAACTCAGGTAATTTTACTTAAAAGTATATAATTTCAACTTCCCCGGAATATCTGGAAGCTGTGGCAATCCTGGGCACACGTGTGGCTCTGATTGTCTAGAGCGGCGCTGTCTCGTCGGACTTTGTGTGATGCAGGAAATGCTTCTTATCTGTGCTTCCAATGTGATAGGCACTAACCACGATGTGACTCCTGAGCACTTGAAGTGTGGCTCATACAACCGAGGAACTGAACTTGTATTTAATTTTAATTGATCTAAATTGAAATCACCACCTTTCGCTCGTGGCTACCTTATTGGACATCGCAGGCTTAGAGCTGAGTGGCGAGTACCCCATTTGAACAGGAATGGCCCTCTGCAAATCTCCACAGCTCCCTCCAGGCCTGTTTTCCTGCTTGCTTTGTTCCAAACCACTGGGGCCGGTTCACGTTCATTAAGAGGCACATTTAAACAGTGTATCTTCCGAAGTTAAATACTTTGAGGTATCTGCCACTCCCCTCACCCTCCACTCTGCCCTTTCGCTTTCTGAATTTAACCATTTGGATCTTGTACCTGCGAAAGACCCATTTTTATTAAAACCCAGGAGTATGATTATTAAAACTGTCTCCCACCCACGTGAAACCCTGTCTCTGCGAGAATTAGTTTCCTGATCCCAATTATTCACTTCTTTCAGCCTTGCAAATCAATTCCACAAAGTCAACTGGGTAGGAAAATCTCTCCCATGTCTGGACCTGTCCCTTCTCCATATATAAGCTAGAGAGATGCAACAGCTGGTTAGGGAGGCAAGCCCATTAACCCCACAGAAGCTGAAGCTTTATCTTCATAAAAAGAAAAACAAAATGAGCTAACCCTGCAAAACTTTTCAAATGCAGTGGGGGTTAGTTGTGATTTTCAGAGTCTGGTCAGATGTCCTATCTTTATACAAATCTAGACATTCACCACCCCTTCCACTGCTGTCTGGAAAACGATTCCCATTCCAGAATTGCCATTTTAGAGCCAGCACCAGCCCAGTGTGAATCGGAGAGTGGAACTGTAGCCTGGAAAGACCCTGGAGGTCAACTAGTCCCACCACTTCGTTTTAAGAGAAAGGAATTCCCCCAGAAGGTTGAGTGACTCACACATAGCCATAGAAGAATTTCACAGAAGAACCAAGCCAGAAAACAGGTCCATGGACTCTTTATCCGGTGCTCTGTATTGCCGTCTACCTTTCCCCTGTATTAGCAGAAGGGGAACAAAGAATAGGGAAGCCAGCCTTTATGCCCTGCCCATCCCATCATCTCTGAATCGAGCATTATTCCAGAGAGAACAGCATATGTTCAGTATGGGGACCAACACCCTCCCCTTCTAGGGCCTTCTAGTTCTGCAGCCATGGCTTGGGAGATGACCACCTCAGTAGCCAACACGTTGCTGTCTGTTAGGAAGGCAGTCTGGGAAGAGATTGAATTCTACATCATGGATCCTGGCTACCAGTGGTGACCAGAGGCCAGACGAGGAAGCACCCTGCCTCTCTTTGAGCCCAAGCAGCCCAAGTGAACTGTGTCTAGCTCCCTGAGAGAGCCCCTCCCTGGCAAAGATCAGAGGGTAGACCCGGACCTTGTCAGCATCTCAGCCCAGAAACAGAGCCTCATGCACCGTGTGGCTGAGTTCCGAACCGTACATAAGAAATAACTTACAGGTTTAGCCACAGGACTGATTCACAGTGTGTGGAAAGCTGGGAAGAGCACGCCTACCTGTTGGGACCCAGCCTTACCCTTATAAACAGAAAGTTTCTCAAAACTCTTTGTCTCCAGGTAATGATAGTTGGGGAGGGTGGGGGGGAGAACTTGAATAATTTTCTATCATTTAAGATAGTTCATTTGAATAGTAGATTCCTGGTGGCTGCCCTCCCGGAGTTGCAGTATAGAAGGAAGGTGTCAACTACGTTTCACCATTAACAACTTGGATTTTATACATACACACACACATACACACACATACACACATATATATATATATCTCAATTTATATATATATATATACATATCTCAATTTTTATATATACATATCTCAAAGTGTGTTATATATGTGATATGTGTTGAGATACATATTTGATATATATGTGATACATATGTGATATAGATGATTCAAATTGTTAAATTGATCTTTTTGGTTCAGAGACTAAAAACTGGCATCTGCAAAGCCAAATCCAAGTTATTTTTCATTTGTAACTTTTGTTCCTTAAGATGATTTAATCACCAATACTAAAAAACCAGAAGACTTCACATAAAAATTCTAGATGTCAGGCTTTCTCTTAAAAAAAAAAGGGAACAGCCAGCAGCAGGTGCACCCACATTCCAGCATAGCAACAAGCCTTTGAAATGAGAAATGATGATCCCGGGTGGCAGAGCTGGGTTTACTGCGGACCCCACACAACCCACTTGCTCAGATGTAAAACCTGGCTCCTGCAGGCAACTGAGTTTGTACTCCTGGATCAGCCCAGGCAGCCGTTCAGAGTGGAAATTTATTTTTATGAAAAGATGCCAAAAGCATGACCCTTCACATTTTGAAACTCATCCATCCACGCAGTAAATATTTATTGAGTTGTTCTATGTGCCAAACACTGGGCAAGACCCTGCCTATACCACAAGGCGCAAAACTGGCGTGTCCTCTGTTCTCTCATAGTGTACACGTTAGTGGGCATTGAAAAACTTCTCCCTTCTTCCTCTCTTAAGGGCTGAAGTGCAGCTGAGGGGGAAATCGTCCATTGCCCCCCGCCCTCCCCACCCCCAACCACCGCCTTGACTGCACACTCACCTGTTCAGTTATGTAAGTTGGAGGTCATTCTTCCATCCTCAGCCCACTGCAGACATCTTGGCACACTGGCAACTTCCTGATTTCTAAATAATGTAGTAGACAAGATTGATGGTCCAGGTTCCCAGCCTATGGATGATGAAACAGAATCGGGAGAGGCCACTCATTCATGTTGTCGTTGAAGGTACATTTTACAATTAAATTGGTCATTGGGAGGCAGTTGAATCATTCTAAATCACCACCAGGCAGTGTCTGTGACGATCTCAAAAAATGAGTAAGGAGTTCTTCAGAATCAAGGGACCTAAAACACTGGAGCCTCAGGAATACCTCCACTACAGGGCATCTGACTGAGCAATGGCAGGATTTGAAGTTTCATCTTTCTCTTTTTGATCTTCCACTTTTTACATTTATTTTGGAGTCATCTCCCCCCCCCCCCCCATTTTAACACCGAGGCTCTGCTGGGTAGAAGGAGATGAGTTTCTGGCTGTCACAATATGAATATATAATGAAAGGAGAACCAAAGATGAGCCCTTTTGTTAAGGAATCCGTATCATCAAAGACTCAAATTGGCAGCTGATTGTTTTTATTTATTTCTGTAGGTTTTACATGACACCTGGAGACCATTTAAAATGTTACTTGGCGGTGAGAGCGCTGTGTTTAAAAATAACGCTCACCCGGTGCCAAATCACTTTAGAGTCGGGTACAAATATTGAGACAAAAACCCCAGCTGTTATTGCTTTGGCTGCTAATTTGAGGTGTCAAATGAGAGCTCGCTTGCTATACGTCAGTGAATAAGGCCCCTTGTGAGATCATTATGTTTTCTAACAGTTGAGAGTAATGGACTAATCAGTGCAGCATCAGTTGGTTTCATTATATGCCCACACAATGGTTATGAGCTTTAATTTAAACGGTCCGCAGGGAGATCAAGGAAATCAGTAATAGGCGGCACCCAGGATAGTCCCGGAAAGGAGGTAATGTGCGAGAGGTGGCTTCCCACCATCCTTTCTCCTCTCTCCCTCTGTCCCTCTCATTTCTCCTGTCCCATCTGCCCTCAGAGACTCACTACCTGCTCCAAACAGCCCAAAGATGAGCTTTACTTAAGAAGCAGATTCTGTGGGGTATGCTTTAAAATTCCAACCAACTGATCCAATGTGGTTTCTGGCAACACTTAGCCCCCTTTTAGCCAAACCTTGTCCTCAGAAGGCTCTAAGACCGAATTGCCCGCTCTCCTGTGGCCTCTCCCACCGCCCTCGCGCTCTGTGCTGAGCTCTGTGTTCTGCAGACAAGAGAAGGGTCAGGTCATGCCGCTGCCTTTGAGCAGCCTTGGAAGTGAGGCAAACACCACAGTCCCCGCCACATGGAAGTCCATGAGGGCTGAGAGCCCCACTGGCCTCTAGGACTCGTCTCAGCCTTGGAAAAGACATGGAAATGGGACAGGCAGCATCTGTCAGACAGTCCTGTAAGAGGCAGTTTTGTGGAACGGCAAAAAATACAGGCCCTGGTATCCCACTTCCCTATATTTGAAGACTCTCTCTGCAACTTTATAGCTGTGATCAGAGCAGATATTTCGAGGCTCCAAAATGGAAAGGCCTACCTCAGGATTGTTGGGAGAACTAAATGAGATAATGTGTGAAAAGTGCTCAGCCCGGTGCCAGCACATAGCAAATACTTAATAATTAGTATCAGTGTTATTATTGCTCTTACTGACATCTTTCCTGGAAGATCTTGGCAAGCTCACCTCAAAGCAATATTCTTTACTAGTCTCATTGATTAGAAGGCAGAGAGTTCATGGCAGAACCTATAACATTCAGTTTACATTTTCTCAAAGGATGCATCATCGTACATTCTTCCCGATTTCTGGAGTTTCCTAGAGCCTCCAGCCAAAGCAGAACGATGTGCCGCTGGGTGATAGGAGGGAAACGTTCAGGAGAGCTTCCTCCAGAAATGACTGAGTCATTGAATTGGGGAGAGATTCTGGGCTGGGGGAAAGGCTTGGGGATGCCTCCCTTAACCTCAGTGGGCATTCGGTGTGTGGTCTTCTGCAGCCAAGTCCACAAAGAGAACACTTACACACATTATAATGGACTGAGCCAGCCAACAGCATTCACATTCCCAGGACCTAGGAGCAGGTGGAAGGGCCTGGTCATCAGCAATAGGCCTTGATTCCTGGGGCCATGGTGACTGTCAGTCAGTAGCCACCAAGCAAGATCCAAGACAAGGCAGCCTCGCTTTGACAGATAGGCCAGAGAAGAGAGCAGGCACCTAAAGCATCCTCAGTCTCATTCCTCTCTCCCTGCCCGAGCCAGCAAGAGGGAGACGCAGCAGTGAGCCCTCCACCCCTCCCTTTGAGGCCCACACGCTGCCAGAATCCCCCTGTGCTTCTCATTCCCCAGGCCAGCAGTTTCCATCCTTTCTGCAGGGTCCGGCCACAGTATTTGCACTCAGCCACGCTCCAGAAAATGCTGCCACCTACTTTGGTGTGTGTCTGCCCCTGGGAATTCAATACAGGCCCTGTTGGGGGGTTCCACCTTCAGGGCTTAGAGGGCTGGCCAGGGGGCACAGGTATTTGTAAGTACAAGTCAGGGCACCTCCAAGCTCACTCGAAAAAGACATTTCACTGCATGGCTGACGATGACTCACTAAGGAGTCTCCTCCCTGGGGATTGTTAAGGAGGGAACCACCTTATTTACCAAGACTTAAGGAACGATCGACCTGCCTTGAGACAAGGGATGAACAGGCCCATCTTCCAAGAGGGTTTATCTGACCCACGGAGTCTGGATTCCCACCTGTGTGGAGGGGAAAAGGGGGTGCGGCTCGAGGGGTCTCCCAGGAAGGCCAGCACGCTGGGAGTCTGCAGTGGTACTTACTGTGGATGCCTGGTTTTGCAATTATGTGATACATGCTCACAGATAATACTGCTGCATTAGAGCCAATTACATAGTGTTATGGACACACAACACGCAGATTACACCCAGAGCCAAGAAAGCACAGAGTGATAAAGCGATGGCCTAATCGGAGGAGACAGAGGGAAATGTCAGCCTTATTAAGGTTGCCAGGGTGGCGTGGCTGCAGCTGGACTTAGCTCCTCCAGACTGAAGATGGCTATCTTGAGGGATGTGAGGAAGAGCCACACTTCAGCACTCAGCAGAGAACAGCGGGGAGCCAGGGGCAGATGCCAAGCTGGAGCTTTCCAAGGGTGATTACAGCTATCTTCATTGAGGGCTGTGTACTATTTCAGAGCTTGGGCCTCTTTCTAAGTAGGAAAACCCCATGTCCTCCACAGAAGATGCTTTCGGTCCCAGAGTCAGGAAGAAGGTAGCCTATATACTGTCCTCTACACTTAGGTAAAGGCTCTACTCTCAGCTTTTTCTCTAGCTCAGTGGTTTTCAAACTTGAGTTTGCATGAGAATACTATGGAGGGTCCGTTAAAACACACAAGGATGGGACACCACCCCCCACCCCACCCCACCCCCCGCCCAGAGCTTCTGATTCAGTAAGTCTGGGTGGGGCCTTGAAGATACACATGTCTAGCAAGTTCCCAAGTGATGATGCAGGTCTGGGGACCACACTTAGAGAACCACTACCCAAGTTCATTCCACACCCAACACAGGGTGGACTCACCTGCCCTGTCCCTTGAACAGGGCCTTCTCCTTGGCTCTGATCTCATCACAGCATTGTAGGTTCTGGAAGCAGTGGGACCCATCTTCCAAGTGGGCCTGTGATGCGGGCCAGCAGTGTGGATTCTAGAGTTAGACCCCTTGCTTTTGAGTCCCAGCCCTACCAGTGGCTACTTGGGCTTTCCTACCCGTTTTGAGAGCTTCTGACCTAATCCCCTCATCTGCTTGCCCAGCACATCACAGGTCATTACTGACAAAGGCAAGACTGAAGCTTCCCAGTTCTAGAGCAAGCGGGATCGGCAAACATTTTCTATAAAAAGGCAGATGTCACTATTTTAGGCTAGGCTGGCCCTGTGGTCTCTGTCATGTCTACTCAGCTGTTGTAACCGAGAAGCAGGGGCCATGGACAATACATAAACGGGTGGGTATGACCTTATTTACAAAAACAGGCTGTACTGGATGGGATTTGACTTGTGGGCAGTAGTCTATTGTCCCCTGGAATGGACCCATATGTGCACAGCTTCCCCATGCGTTCTTCAGTACCGGGGAGCCCTGGTCTTGCCATAGTAGCACGGTATTTAGCTGAGGAACACAAGCACATTTTTTCAGGGTACCAAGGTTCTATCTGTGCTCCCTAGTAGCAATAAGTCCACTAATCCCTCAGTGTCCTGGGGAAAAAAGGTTAATGCCCTCCTTCTAGTGCTCACAATTGAGAGAGAATGGGATCCATTGGTAGAAGTAGCATTATCCACATGGATCATTTTAATATGGAAAATGATCCTTTTTCATTAAACATTTATGTTCTGATTATGACAAAACAGAAGAGTGATTGCACAGTATATAGGTCACCCTTAGTCTCCATATAAATACAGTATAACAGGTTAAGAGTTTTACAAAAGAGAAATGGGAGGTAGGCAGACTGTCTTTAAATCTCATGGAGGGGGGATGGCTTTATTTCTGGTTTATACTGAAATGCCCATGTGGTTGCTTCTAATGGTGCAAAAGTGTGGGGGGGGGCAGAATAGTTCTGAAGTCTTATAGAATTAATTTGACCCTGAGCTTGATCTTGATACCTGATGGAAAATGCTGAATTGGGAGTATTTATTTGGGGAAAAACCTCCAGCCTGGGTGACTTGGGGTAAAGTGTATTTTCTCAAAGTATCTCCAGAGGAGCAGAGCAGTGAGGTTGAAGCTAGATTGTGGAACTGGCAGAACCCCTCCAGGAGATGGAGGTAAATAAAACAAGCTGATGAGTTCCCCACGGCTTAGTCTGGACCAGCCATCCAGTGGCGGGTCATCGTCAGACCCAACCGTTTATTTTCCTGTTGGTTAATTTCCAAGGAAGTTTATAGAACAAGAGACACTTGTGCAGTTCTTTCTAGCTTTGGGTGCCAGGGTGGACATGACAGAGAACATCCATGCTGGGGTAACAAACTGGCCCTGAAAACAGGAGGCAGTGGGTAAGCTGGTAGAAACTGGTGTAAAGAAAGAACGGTGATTCCTGAGTCCTCCAGGAGCTCATGAGCTACCCTGGGCGTCATAGCCTCATAGCGCTTGTCTGTAAGATGGGGGTAAGAATCCCCACCTCAGAGTTCTACAAATATCAGATGAGGTGCATGCGAAAGCATGTTGTAAACCATAAAAGACTAAAGAAACACAAGCTAAAATAACAGCTAAGTCCTCCTGCGTGTTGCATGCGAGCCAGGCTGTGTGCTCACAAGTGTGCTTTGTTTCAGGGCATGGTGGTTGATTGGATAAGGCCCCTCTCTCCAAAAAACAATGTCCACATCCTCATCCCAGGAACTTAGGAATATTACCTTTTATGACAAAAGGGACTTGGTAGATGTGACCAAGATAAAGATCCTGAGATGGGCAGGTTATCCTGGATTATCCAGTTAGGCTCTAAATGTCCTCATGAGGCCCCACATTACAGGGAGGTGGGTCACAGTGAACAGTGGGAGATGTGACCACAGAAGCGGGAGGTCGAAGTACTGCAGGAAGGGACCACAGGCTCCAGCAGCAAAGGACAATGAAACATTCTCCTGATGCCGCCAGAAGAGACATGGTCCCATGAACCCACGTTAGACTTCTGACCTCCAGACTGTGTGTTGCTTGAAGCCACAAAATTTTTAGTAATCTGTTATCGTAGCAGGAGACAACCAATCCGGGTGTCATTCCTGGAGTCGGGCTTGCTTCTTCCATGAAATGGAGGTGATCACAAAAGTGCCTGTCTCATAGGGTGTTTGCAGCAATTAAATGAGATGGTACAAGTAGAACCCTCAGCCCCAGTGCCTGCCTGGCACGCAGTAAGCTCTCAGCTAATGTGGCAGTTATTCGTATCATCGTATTAAATCGCCACTAAAGCTCTGAGATTGGTGCCAATATGATCTCCATGTTGAAGGGAGGAAACCTAATGAGATTAAGATAATTTACTCACGGTTGCATGGGCTATAAGCGGCAGAGCCAGAATCTGAACCCGGTCTCTGCCTTCTAGGCACATGCTCCCCAGCGCTGCTCCACCGTGGGGGGGTTATGACACCACCACCTCCATTGAAAGCCGGCTACTGAGGGGTGCAAGCACCAGATAGAGCACCGTACTCCATGCATGGGCACAAGCCACTGAGACTGGAACGCAAATAAATCGGGGTTTATCAGGGAAACAAAACCTGTAGCTGCCATGGAGATTGGCATCCAAGAGGTCACCAGCCCTCTGTCATCCCTGGGCTGGCCAGCCCTGCACAGCAAATCAGGAAAGTCTGAATACCGTGTTTAGTCATTTTGGTTCTGGAATAATTGCTATTATCGTAAATGTTTCAGAGCCCTCATTACAGCTCACATTTAAATATCAGTGTAGTAATACATGAATAAGTCATTGCTGCCGGACTCCTGCCGGATGCAGTTATGGCCGAGCCCTGCATATAACTGCACTGTGTATTCAGCTCAATTAGGGCTGGCTGTGAACTCAGCCTGATGTGACTGGGCAGGCATGCTTGGAAGGAAGCCTCTTCTCTGCAAAGGCTTCTTGCTCTTTGCCTTTGAGAGAGGAAGATGGTCAGATTGTTGTCTGGTAGTGAGGCAATGACCCTAGCAAGGTATCCCCAAAGTGTGGAGCCTAGAACTCTGGGACAGATAGGGAAACGAAGGCATCGTTTTGGCCCCAGAGGCATTCCTCATCCGATGGACGACTGGGGGTGCATAGTCCCCACACCCAGGAAGCTTCCTGCCGAGGAAGTGAAGGGGCAGATTCTTCAGCCTTGTCGGATGAGATATTCTGAAGGCTACCTGGGTGTGGGGAGATAGGATGGGTTAACACACACTTCTTAGAAAAGATAAGCCATACGACACAGAACAGCTACGTGGCTTCAACTTCATAAAATGCCAAGTGTCTGCGCACGGGAACATTGGTAAAGTACGGAGGAGGCAGAAGCAGTCCACACAGATATGGTCTGCGCATTCCTCTTTACCATCCCCTGTGCCTAAAATGGTTGGACGTGTGGTAAATATGGAAGGAGGGAGGGACAAGTTATTAGGTTCTATGTCTTTAGGTAAACAGATTTCCTTCTGGCCTTATTAGCCAAACAAATGCTAAGTAGGCCCTGGGGAATTGCAGGGATAGCCTAGGGCAAGGGAGAGGTGTAGTCACTGGACTCCTCCTGTTGTGGAGAATCTGTGCAGGCCCCTTGGGTGCAGTGGGTATGGGGGCCCCTGTGCTGGATGAAGCTGGATTTCCACTTTTATGGAGTTGGGGTTGGGGGAAACAGGAATGACCAGGAGAGGACTCCACCAGTGTCAGTAACATGGTAGGCTCCGTTACTGAGTATATACTGCACGCTAAGCCTTTTACCAGCCTGTGAGGTAGGTACCATTACCTGCCGCCTCCTGCCAATGAAGAACCTGTGGTTGAGAGATGCTGATAATTTGCCCAAGATCAAACAAATAGGGTATATAAGACTCAGTTTGAATCATACATGGACCAGGTCATGGGGCTGTAGTAATGCACAGGATAGAAAATGTTGGAGGGCATTTTAAGAGAAAGGTAATGTGTTTACCAAGAGCCAAGGACAAAAGAAGTCTGCTTAACCAGTGAAGGCTTCCAAAGAAAGGCTTCTTCCTTGGCCAGTGGGGGCCCATGGGAGGGTAAGAGGGGGTGAGCTAGAGTGAACATACTTCCAGAATAAACTGACCATGTAGCACCCTGTGTTAGGCAGTATGGGCAATGGGCAGAGCAGGGAAATTGGAACAAGATAGTGCTAGATTCAAATCCCGTCTCCCAAGCTCAGCAGCGAGGGGTCCCTGGGAGAATTCTGTCCCCTCTCCGGAGCTCCACTTCCCCATCTGTAGCACGAGGATAATGCCTACCTAGCAGGGACGTGTGTTACTAACCAAAATGACCCGTATCTGTTTTCTTCTCTCAAAAAATGAGGACGGTAATATATAACTGACACTGTGGTAGTTGGGAGAATTAGAGATGTCATAATGAGGCGCCCAGCACAAAGTAGGACTCCAGGAAGTAATATCATTACTGCAGGTGGGTCCGTGAGTACTGGGAAGGCAGCAGAGGGGATGAAAGAGCTGCCTGAAGAAAAGGAATCAGGGATTCTCCTACCATCTGGAGATCTGCCCCCTTGTCTCCAGCTGCCCCATAGCTACTGATTTATGATCCTTTTGGCAGTCACACCTATCCCTCCCCTCCTTCCAGAAACATCTTGGTGCTGCCCCACCCCCCCATGCTACTTCCTTGTTAACCATTTCCCTTTTCCCTCTACCTTCGCAGCACCCTCAACAACAACAACATTAGCCGTATCCTGGTCACGAGCTTCAACCACATGCCGAAGATTCGAACTCTGTAAGTAAAGGTCCCTGCTTCTGCCCCAGCTGTTCTCTGCCACGCTCAGGCCCGTGTGCCACGCTCTGACCTGCTTGTGAAACCTGTTGTGCTGGCTCTGCCCGTGGGTCCTAGAGCAAACCCTGCCTCCTTCCACCACTGACTGAGGTGCTGGTGAGCCACAAATGGGGAGAAGCTTCACAGGGCCATCCACGGTTCTCAACCCCCATTCCACAGTGGACAGACTCATTTCTCTTTAGCCTGGGATGGGGGAATTCGTCTTTGTGTGTTCCACCTTGATGGAAAAGTTTATTAGTGGTTCATTGTCACGGAGCATGGACAGCTGAGACATAATGACTCACTATTTCCTGAGCTGATGTCACCTGCCACTGGCAGTTCTATCATGGTGCCATGGTCATGTTTTCCTCTCTGTGTCCCGTGGCGGAGTGGGAGCCTTAGTCCCGCCTTCTCTCCATCTTCCCGGCCCACACCCAACACAGTCCCCTGCTCCCTTGATGATATTCTGATAAAATGCAGGAACTTGTTCTTGACCTTTAATTCTGGGGTAGGCTCCAGCCTTCCTTTTCTGTGTACTCAGAAAGCAAATCTCCCCGCAACACCCCATACCAAGAGCAGTCCCAGTGCCTTTATTACCTGGGGAGTTCCCCTCTCCTCTCAACCAGAAAGCCTTTTGTAAGTTTCTCTGCAAATGGACTCTGTTGGGCTTCCCAAAGGGGTTCATAGGAATGGTTTTCTTGTGTTGGTGGAACTTCATTGGTTTTTGCATTACAGTAGAAGTGGAGAGCCAGCCCCCAAGAGCTTTCAGCTAAACACACGTAGGGCCAAGGCAAAGGGACGGAATGCCTGCTGTGCCCTTTGTTAGCTCTGGGACCTCTGTTCCCTCCTCTGTAAATGGGGGTGCTGGGGACGACTGGATGAGACGAGATACGTGGAGGGCCTAGCGCAGAGCAGATGACAAATGATACTGTTACTATTATCATCACTCTATCCAGAAATCTGGACTGAAAGATCCAAGCAACCAGCTAATCAGTGGACCCTGAGCAACATGGAATCCACAGAGATTTAAAAGTCCTTAGAGCAGTGGTTCCCAAAGTTGGGTCCCTGGACCAGCAGCATCAGCATCATGGAATGAGATTAGACCCACAGAATCCAAATCTTTGGGGGTGGTGCCAGCCTTTGGGTTGTAACAAGCCCCCCAGGGGGATTCTGATGCTCATAACGTTTGAGAACCCCTGCATGAGTGAGAAAGTGACCTTACCCTGGGGGCAAGGAATGAAGCAAAGAGCAGTGAGGCACTGTATAAGGAAACAGCATGGAGCTCCCTGAGCCGACCTGAGTGTAAAGGCTGGCTCTGACTGCCACTTACTCTGGGCAAGTTTCTTCATCTGTCTGCCCTGCAAGGACAGTGAATTCATAAATGCTTGTCTCACAGCTGTGAGACTGAGGTAGGCTAACGGTACTGTCGTGGGGTGCACTCAACAAATACTAGTTACTATGAAGAAGAATCTGAGTCCAGGGTTCATCATTGCTCCCCATTTCTCCCTTCGATCCCTCATGTGATAGCATGATTTTCCACCAAGAAAATCTATCCTTTGCCTTCCCCCTTTGAAATGGGATGGTGCAGTAATGGAGTTTTAAGGAGAAACCATGGGGTCTTCAAAGACCTCTTCAAAGCCCACGGCAAGCCACAAATGAGCTGCAGAGAAGCATGCCCAGGGCTTCTGGCCAGGAAAGCTGAAAGCGAGCCTCCTAGGGCAGGGCCTGCATCTCCCCAGACGGGCTGGTTGAATAGAAGAAAAATGACCCTCACCTGCAGAAACCCGCAGTCCAGTTCCTGTGGCTGCCCCTCTGTGATTCCGGCTTCCCCTCTTGCTGTTCTCCATCTAGGAGCTGCAATAACAGAAGCTGGGCTGGGTCCATGGGATGGGGCCCCGGGGGAGAGCGGGGTCTGGCTCTCAGGTGCCTTGTTTGGCTGCCTCGGGTGAGAAGGGAGGGTGGAAGAGTTTCTTCTCCTCATTTCTGTTGTCATCCTTCCCTGTGGTCCGGAACACTCAGCTGATGAGCTCGGATCAATCAGTCAATCTTGTCTGTTCTCTTTGCTCCGTCCTGCTGCCACTTTCTCTTTAGCTTAATTTCAGAGACGGCTCTGTACAGAACTCCCCAGAGACTTGCACTGACTAATCCCCCTTCGCTGTAATTAAAGTGGGGGTGGGGGAGACGGTTTGTGGGGAAGGGGGGAAGAGGAGAGAGGAAGGAAGTCATAAATGGGATTTCTAAAGGAAAGCTTTTATATTTAATTCAGAAAGCCACATTTTATAGAAAATGAACACTGACCCTCTCTAAAAGGATTTGCTGGAAATTTAATTTAGCGCCTGTGGCTAAAAGGCACCTTCTACAAATTGGCATTTGTATTCATTCACCTTATCTTCTGTGAAGGTGGTTTTGCCAACATGGAATATGGTGTTTACAGCAGCGAAAGATTGTGGAAATACATGCAGGAACCACCTAGGCACCTTGATGCCTTGGTGTCTAAGTAAGAAGCGGTACCCTGGTACAGGGAGGGCTGTGGGTTGGGAGGAGACAGAAGCATGGGGCTATTCTCCTTGCGACAGTAATAAGCAGAGACATTACTTTGATGGCTAACAGTGTGCAGGGCCTTGTGCTAAGCACTTCTCATGAATCGTTTCAGTCCCCACACAGCCCTGGGAAGGGGGCGCCATTAATAGTCCCCATTTTATAGATCATAACACTGAGGCCCCGAGTTAAATCACTGCCCAAAGTCAGAGTCGGAAAAGCACAGAGCCAAAGTCAGATTTGCGCAATTTGACGTCAGAGCCTGAGCTCCTTCCCTTCAGCAGAAACAAAAGCAGAAGAGCCGAGGAAGGGGAAATCAGAGCAGCCCCATGGCTGAGGGGCCACTGGAGGCCACCTTCGCCCAGATCATTGCCATCCCAATTCACCAAAATTATGAAAAGTAAATAAAATAATTTTTCTTTGCGTAGAAACACCTATACACAAACAATGAATCATGGAACACTACATCAAAAACTAATGATATATGGTATGGGGACTAACATAAAAAATAATAATAGTAATTTTTCTTCTCACTCACAGAGATTAGGAATACTCCTGGCAGTGCCCAGGCTCACATTTTCTGATCAATGTGATTATTTTCCTTTCATTATTAGTATTTGGGACGATACTGCTCAGTTTGATCTCCCAAACATGATATGAAAGGCTGGTGCTTGGAAGAGTCTGCCCAGCTCAACTCTGCCAGCACTTCTGGTGGCTAAAATTCCAAGGGGGGGGAGCGGCGCGGGTAGGAGGATCTGAGCCCATCCACTGCCCTGGGCTTTTGACAAGAGCCTTCAGGTGGCTTCCAAGTCAGTTTTGGTCACCTCTTTCCCATGGTCCCACTTGGAAGGAGAGAAATCCCCCACAAAGGCAGACAAAAGGTTAGGAACCATCCATAGGAAGGTAAGGAAGAAAGGTAGCTTGGGGCTGGCTGGCAGAGATTGAGAAAGAACCAACCTAATGTAATCTTCCAAAAGGAAAACCTCCAACAGTTTCATTCTCCCAGAAATTAATCCACTTAATAAGGATCTGACTTACCTAAACCTCACTTTTGTCATTCCACTGATCTCTTACCCCTGATTGGAACGGATGGGAATTTGTCGACATTGATCTACCTTGTGGGCACATGCTCAGCGCTTCATAGGAATCCCTGTTTACTCAGCTTCCATACGTCACTGCCAGAGAAGGCAGCCGCCTTTCCTCATCGAAGCCAGACTCTCATTAGAAGGCTCTGACCCTCCTGGCACACAGAAGTACCCCAGCACCTCAGCCTGTGTTGCCACTGCAACCTGCCTCTGCTCCACCTTGTCACAAAGACTGTCGCTTGTCACTGTCGCCATTTTCCTAGGCAGCCTTTACACCCAAGGGTCTTCCTGGCCACAGAACCAACACCCCATCCTTCTCTCTCTCTCTCCCTCCCTCCCCTTCCTCTCTTTCTCTCCCTCCACCTTCTCTCTTCCTCCTGTCTGTCTGTCTGTCTCTTTCTCTCCAGCTCACTGATAGGTCAGGAAACAGATCATTTTCACTCATGCTGAAATTTCCCAAGAAGGCCCAGGATAGAAAAGGAATTCCCTCATCTCCTTCACGTCCTTCCTCTAATCTAGGAGTGTGCCCCCCTACGCTTTCCTGCCTGCAGCACCTCTTTCTGAAGTGCCAGATGAAGAGGAAGCAGCATAGGAGTCTGAGCTTTGAAACTCAAAGGGGAGAATTGCTTGGGGCCCATTACAGGCACAGTATCTTGGGCCTAGGAGCCTATGAAAATGTGTTCAACTTTAAAGTATTGACTCTGAAATCCAAAAGAACATCACAACATCAAAATTAATCATTTGGAAACAAAATCATAAAAATCTCAAACTTTTTTTAGCAGAAAAAAAAATTACCTCCTACACGGGTGTGGGCTCATTTAGTTGGTCAGATATGATTGGATCTGGGACCTCCTGAGGCTATCGAGGCCCCCAGTGGCCCTGGCCTGCCCAAGCTTTGCACCCACGCCATGGCAGGAAGGCTCTGCCGGCACGCCCCTCAAGTTAGCTGCTCGTGGCCGATGCTGAGCAATGCTGACTTTATACTCAGTGGAGTGTGGTCAGGAGCCCTTCAACGCTCTCCCTTTCAGGCATGGAGGTAGCCCAAGCCACTGCTTCAGGCCCCCACTCAGCATTAACCAACTTGACACCAAGTCCTTGAAAGTCCCAAGATACCGCTGACTGATTAGCATGTCCACGATTGGGCATTTGAAATTTGCATCAGAAACCCAAGTGTGTGATAAGCTGATGTGACTACAACTTATCAACCACCACTTCCAATGAGCTAGGGTTGTGGGGAATGTGGAAGCCCCTGATAAAGAAACCTTGGGGAAGAACCTGTAGAAGCCCCTAGATATCCTTAGGTTGCCCCCCGCCCCCCATTAATGGAAAGTATTCTTAGTTTGCCCCTCAATTAATGGAAAGTAAATTCTAGTCATTTAACCAGATGGGATTCCTTTCAGAAGTAGAACATGCAGATCCCTCTAGCAACTCTTAATCACTCAGAGGCAAGAAACTGATCTGGAATCACAGCTACTGGAGGGGAAAGGCCGAAGAGTCCCGGAACTGGTTAGGGGTCTTTCCAGGGGCACCTGAACCAAAATAGTAAATACACCTGGTGGAATTTAACGTGGGAAGAAGAGAAGGGCTGTGGAGACATTGCCGTGAGCTCCAGGAGTCTGGAACGGGCAGCTCCTTATTTAAAGGGGGGTGGGTGGAGAAAAGATGCATCCTTCAAAAGGGAACCTTCCCTGCATGCCCTGCTCCCTGGGCTAGTGCATACAAGCTCCCCTGCATTCCCTATAGGGGTTCATTCACTGTAGGGAGGAAATGAAGGAGAAAGAGTGAAGGCAATGGCAGGTCTTGGCCACAGTCTAGACTGAGGCACTGAGATTGAGGAGCTGTTTCAAGCCATCTGGAGCCCAAGCTTACTATAGTACTGAAATTTGCAACCAAGTCACCTCTTTGGAAGTTTGACTCACGTCCGAACCATCTTTAATGATGTCACTCTCCTCCTCCTACATGCTGAGGCTTTCTTGAGTGGGGGAGGGGGGAAAAAGAGTGGCATTACTATTAAGAAATGGGGACTTGCTCAGAACGCCGGAGGCATCCGTCGAATGTGCCCTGCATGTGAAGATAACAGTCGTTTGTGGTTTGGCAATAAAAGGGCTGAGGCTCCCGTGGTAACTCACGAATACAGAGGGAAATGCTTCCCTGGGCTCCTGAGGATTATCACGTTGGGCAAAGGGGCACAGAGGTTTGGCCTGCTCTGTTCACTCCATGCTATGACAGCATCTTACCTCTGTCCCTCGCTCTCCCAGGCGCCTGCACTCCAACCACCTGTACTGTGACTGCCACCTGGCCTGGCTGTCAGATTGGCTACGACAGCGGCGGACTATTGGCCAGTTCACACTCTGCATGGCTCCTGTGCACCTGAGGGGCTTCAACGTGGCAGATGTGCAGAAGAAGGAGTACGTATGCCCAGGTGAGCCTGCCCGGCCCCTCTCTCGTCTCTACTGTGACTCACCCACCGCCGAACCCTCCCCGACATCACTCAGCCCAGAGCTGGGCATGGAATCTCCTACGTTCCCCAGCACTCCATAGTCACTTGGACTCTGGGGTGCCCCGAAGGGTTTCTGAGAAAGAAGCTCTTGTCATCTAGCAAAGGAAACTGCTCAAGGAAGTAATGAATCCCTTTCTGTTAAGCTTCATCATCCATCGATGCTAAGAAACTTAACGTGTGTTAAGTACATTGTTTAGCACTTCCTACACACATGCCTATTGTCTAATTGCTCATAGAAGTTGAGAGACAAGTTAATGGAGGTGGTGGGGTCAGCCTGCTTGGCTGGAAACCCTCACTGTGCCCCTTAGCAGTGTGTGACTTTGGCAAGTTACCACATGTCTGCAAAATGGAAAAATCATAGTACATAACCCTAGGGATGGGTGGGAGGTTTAAATGAAATAATGCATAGAAAGCACTTAGCATAATACACAGCACTTGATAAGAGCTAATAAGTGGAGCTTAATTATTATAGTTTAGTGGGCCCACAAAATGTGCTGAGCAAACATAAGAGTTTGATCTGTGGGTAATTGAAGTGTAATAGAAGCACAGATTGTCCATGTAGTAACAGAAAACAGAACTGTGCACAGAACGGAAGGCAACGCAGACCTCCAGGGATGGGAGGTGGCTGAGGGACCCGAGAAGATTCTCCCAGAGGATGTAGTGGCTTTTAAACCCAGTCCTCAGTTCCAAGCGTGCTTATTTGTTTTTACTTTTCATTGACACCCTCTACTCCCACCAACTCCCTCTTTCTGGTGGCAAAGTAGAGCTAATCCCTGAATTTCCTCAAAAACAGAAAGTTTTCAGTTGTGGAGTTTCTCACAGAAGCATCCCTGATTTCCAGGAACCCAGTCCCAGAACAGGGGCCCAGTGGCCTCTCAAGGCTGATCTTAGGGGGTCGGCCTGCTGGAAGGAGGGAGGATAGGGAGCTCAGCCCTGGGGTGGGTGGGGAGGGACTGCACGCCTCACATTTCTTGACCATTGCTGTTTTCAGAATTGAAGGCAGCCTGAGCCCCCACGTGTGCTGCAGGGCCCCAACCCAGCCATCAGGGCAAACCAGCCCCCTTCTGCTCTTAGGCAGCATTGGCAATATGGAAGATTTTTTTTTTTTTTAATTCAACTTCATCTCGCTCCCTACCCCCTCTCTTGTCATGTTACTACTTCATCAAGTTATTTATTATCCAAAAACATTTTAACATGTCTCAGAGCAGTACCTTAATAATTTCATATAGACGCCCACTTAGAAATCACTTCCCGTCAAACACATATAATAAAACCGTTTATCACACAGGCACCCAACACACATATACTGACTATAATTGCAGTAATTATTAGGCAAAGAGTACAATATCGGCATAAGTGCCAGTGAAAGAAATAATTATAGAGTGCAGGAGTCATCCAAGAGCTAGTGAGAAAAACTAATTAGAGAGAATGTTAAAACACATCATTATAGGTGGGTGCCAGGCTTAATGCTCTGCGCGAACACACATACCACTTCGTCAGGAAAGCACCTTCCCGTCAAAGGAGCAGCAACTTGCTTACCCAGTCCCAGTCAGGATCCAAACCCCAGGGAGTGAGGCTGACCCTCCTAGGTCTTGGACATGCTCGTGCCCCAAATCTCCCTGCTTTGAAAAGGCTAGATCTAGCAGGCGGGTTATCAGTTAAACAGGAGAGGAGCATCCCTATCACCTCCCCTGTTTAAATCAATTAAGCCCAGGGCTTGCGGTGATCCCTCATGCTTTGTAATACGAAGCCAGGTGTTTTCTGAGGACATAGGAATCTGGCCCACAGACTCCGGACATGAATGTGCTATTAATCTGCGCCCCCACACCAAGTAGTAGAAATTTAAGAGAGTGGCATATGGGAACCCCTCTGCAGAAGGGATTCTTTGATGCTGTCCAGGCTTTCATGGGTTAAAAACAGAACACTGTGCAGGGGCTTGCCTTCTGCAAAAGTCTAAGTCAGATATAATGGTTGTCTGAAGTGAATATCCCTGATGAAGGAAGCACCACCATCTTAGTGGGGTGCAGGAGGAGCACCCCCTCCAGAAGGTTCGACCTCTTTAATAACTGTTAAAGGCAGTTCGTGAGGCTGTGTTAAAGGGATGCCACAGGAAGCAGTGTGGAGCAAGACTCTGCGTGTGCACACTCAGGAGGTCAACGAGGAGGGCTCTTTTAACGCACTGACCATTTCCCCCCCCCCCCCCAGCACCCTACCATGCAGGGTACAGGCTCCACTCATGGCAGAACCCACAAGGCATCTGCGTGAGGCAGTTTGGTATGAATCTGATCCCATTGGTTGTAAACTGCAAAACCATCAGTGTTCCTTGTTCAAGCTCTTCCACCAGTAACTCACCAGAGGAGGACTTCCGTCGAGAAAGGCAGGAATAAGAACATATCTGTAAAGATAGAGGTCATCTGCTCAGGAGAAAAAAAGACATGGGGTATCAATTAAGCCGTCCCTGCGTGTAGCTTCATCACCAGTGGCCCCTGGCAGGGAAGCATCAGAAAACCTCCCTGGGCCCTTAAACCATATCAAAAAATTCACTAAACAGATGACTCCAGAGACAGGAAAGAGCTTTATCTCACTCAGCCTGGGAGGGCCCTGCCTGTTCAGGTCTCTGCTATCTCCCTGTGAATTAAATCCAGCCGACTGGAGCCAGGCCTCTTTTCCCCAGAAGCCCTGGCTGTGGGCGCCTGATCACTCCAGCTAACCCAGAAATTTGCTAGCGGCGTACTTTGACAAAGTTCATCTCCTCTGTCAACTTACCCTTTCAATCGAAGGTATTTATTTTCTTCCTCTAAGGAGACACCAGGGAATTTTTCGAAGGGTGGGAGACTATATTTTATTTTTTATTAACGTTTTTTTACGGTATACAACTGGAATGCTTGGTTTCCTTCAGCTACTGCTGTGAGGATTCCTCTGTGAACCTTTCTTGTTTTTAAGAGGAGGGTCAGGGCCCTCGGACTAGAAGAGTCTGTGGTCCCTGCCACTTGTTGCCTGAACCGGACTGGGACTAAATTGAGCTCATGATAACAGACCAGGGCAAAGGTTCTATTTTGGCCGTTACTCGACTCATATGAGTTGCAAGTTTTGTTTCTTTTCCCCATCCTTACGTAAAGGGTTTATGTTGGGGTTTAAGCTCTAGGATTTACCTTCCATGCATCAATTTTCTGGTGCCTTAATCTGAAAAAGTTTCTATTAGTCAACAATTTGTAATTCAAGGGTATTAGTTAAATATTTGACCTCTTGAGTCAATTATCTCTTTCCTTTAAACATCTTTGTATTCATTGGTTTGTCCACCTATTTCATACCTACCTGCCCATAGCCTTTTAGCGTGAGATACTCTTTCCTGAAGATCAATCTTGTCTTCTAGTATGAAGGGCTCATGTCAGACATTTTTCAGGTGCCCCAATGCCTAGAACAATAGTTGCTCCTAAAAGCCTCTCAAGAAACCCTTCCTCATTTATTATTAAAAATGAAATAGGCATATCTCCCTGGAAACAAGAAACTTTCCCCTTCTTGTTCTTTTTTTTTTTTTTTTTAATTTGGGACTAGTTACTGAGTATAAAGATAATTAAGGTAAGCCATGACTAGCCGCCCATCTCCTTAGGAGGTTTTAATTAAAACACCATAATTGGACATTGCAAGAATGAGATTATTAGGTTTATTTAGCCATTCCTAAAATTATCATGCCTCTGGTATTTAAATCACGTTCATTTATATTCTCATCATAATTGCTCAAGCCCCATTGTCATGGCAGTCTGTTGTTGGCTTTTGAAAGGCCAGAGGCCAACAGGGATGCTTAATTTGAATGCTGGAATTAATTTATTTCCACATTCTCATAAGACCGTTGGATTTTTCAATTCTGTGTACTCTGCTGGGTGGAAGTCCCTTTAAAGACGGAAAGAAATAAACAGCTCTAACAAGAGTGTCCCCCCATCTCCAGCGTAGCTTATACAGTCTGTGCCTTGGCCCCTGAGCCTCCTCAGATTCCCAGGGCCTGGTGGTTTTCAATGTCACAGCAATAAAGAGAGGCATTTGGGGTGTCTTTTTGGTAGAGGAGATGGTACAAAGAGCGCTGGACCAAATTTTAGAACTTTGTTGTTCACTAGCTCCGTGATCTTGAACCCTTTGCTTGACCTCCCTATTCTCCCCTTTCCTCATCGGTATAATGGAAATAATAATAATAATAGAACCTACGTCACAGGGTTTTGTGAGAACCAAGTGAGATTACGCATGCAAAGCACTTGATGCGGTATTGGGCACATAGGAAGTATTCTATAAGCGTTAGCTGCTGTTATGAGAATGACATCATTCTCAGTTTGGCCACCACTGTGTCCCTGGGCAAGTACTCTCCCTCCAAGGGATGGTTTTCTCACCATCTCCATGACCCTTTTTAGGTCTGAAGTTTGATGACCTTTGCCCCATTCATTTGGGCACACGAGTTAGGACTGTCCACTTTTGGCATGATGCCGAATAGAAGAAAAAAGTTGAGGAGGGAGCCGGGCAGGAGCCAGTCTCCCCAGTCATCCCTCCTCCTCCTCTCTCAGACTGGAGGGGGTGTGGTGCAGTCAGCAGAGAAAGGATGACGTGATCTCTGTCTGTGCCAGCCATCACAGGCACTTCCCCATGACAGGGCTAGCTGGGGGCGCATTCCTGCCCTCGTGCTCATTGCGGGCCACTGCTCTGGCTGGAAATCAGCACCCTGATGCCCAGGGAGGATCGGGGAAGGGCCAGCACCTTGGTTGCCCCACGTTCTGCCCTGCCCTCCCTCAAGACATCAGGCCACAGTCCGAGGAGTCAGGAGAACCACAAGGCGGGACATCTCTGCTCCCTTGTGTGGCACAGAGGTGGCTCTGGTTCCAAATAGAAATTCTTGAGCTGAAGTAGTGATTCAAAAAGGGGAGACAGGCCCCGAGGGCAGACAAGTACTTGGCCCACATCCCCGTCTCCCTGTTCTGGATGATAACTTCCTTTCACCTCAGGGCAGCAACATTTTCGTCCCGCTGAAAGAGTTCCCAGGGCGGATAGCTTGGGCACCCATTTAAAAACAAAGAGCGAGTCCCCATGCACTCCAAGTTCATCACGACACATCTCCGAACAGGGATTACAGGGGTTCTGTGTGCTAGTGAATCACTACACTCTGACTGAAGCTGCTTTCTTTGCCAAGAAGAGGAGGAGGTGGTAGCGGCAGGCAGGCTTGCTTGGGGACAGTGAACATTCATGGGCCCCATGGGCACATGTTCCTACAACAGGAGCACACACATGCCCGTAGGCAGACACAGGGCCCAGATCGTCTCCTCCCTTCAAAGATGGGTGGAGACTCTTTCCACCCCGATCAAAACACTCTGTTCCCATTCCTCCCTGCTTCTCAAGCTTGTACAGTACTCCTAGAATTTCCTGGGTAGAAAGGTGGGTGTTTCCCCCCTCTGTCCCCCTTGGAAATCCACTGTCACCTGCACCACCCCCATCACTCTCAATATACGTGGACAGGAAAGGCTGGGAGGGAGGGATTTGCTGACAGAGCTAAGCGGAGTGCCTAGGTCACCCTTACCTGTGCAGGTGAGCGAGGCTCAGAGAGAGCCCCAGGGGACTGGGTGGATGGCCTTTGCTGGCATTGAGCTGTTGGCAGAAAGACCTGAGCTTCAGGCATGAAAGTCCCATCCGCCCAGTAGCCACACTGTCCCTCCACACTATGGCTGATCCTATCAACCAGAGCCCAGGGCCCTCAGAACTCAGGGGGCCTCCCCTCAGGGCCCTTCTAGAAGGATTGCCCCTCCCCCCCATAGCTTGGTCACATTCAGCCCCCACTCTGCCAGGCTTCTAGAACAGTTTCATTCATGTATTCATCCTTTCACTCACCCAAGATATATTTACTGTGTTCATGTTTTGTGTTTCAGCCCTATTTTCGGCACTGGGGATGTAACAGGACATAAGACAGAACAGGTCACTGCCCTTGTAGAATTTACATGCTAGTCACAGTCTGTCCAAAGACAAAAAGCCAAGGAGAGGGACTTCTGCCATCACAGCACTCACAGGCTCAAAGGGAAGTGGGCTCAGTCCATCGGGCATTGATCGGAGGGGAACGTTTCCAGGGAAAATGAACCCATCTTTCAACTGCATCTTAAACCTGAAGTGTTTTGTTTCAGCAAGAGGATAACACCCTCACCATGTGTGAATGCCTGGCTGGGGAGCCGCCAGCCCAGGATGCTGACAGAGGCTATAATTACCTTTGTTTCTCTCTGCGTAATTAAAGGTGTTGTTAGTGACCTGGTTACGGAATCTTTCTCAAAGGCTCTTTTTTATCTAGATAACATCCCTTGAAATGTAGCACATGCTGCTTACAGACCGAGAGCCACCCTCTGAAAGACCCAGCTCAACCCCAGAGGGATTCAAGACTACAACCTGGGTCTGGTTTAAACTGATTTAATTTCAGCGTAGATGTCAAAAGTGGCATTTTGGGAAAAACTCCATTGCAGAACTTCTTATTGCCCACATGAGCCCTTGACTGTAATGTTTTTCTCCCCCACTTCCCTTTCTGGTACACCCCAACTGAGTAATATTTTGACAGATTTAAAGGACAGCCGTCGGATACCCTCTGTCTTAGTGGATGGAAATACAGGAGCAAGGCTTCAGCCTTCCATGTAGCCCCTGACATTGCCCAAACTCCAGGAAGGTGCCCAGGGTGTGACAATTCGCCCTGACTTTGTTAGGTGCCCTTTGCCCCCGGATGTGAAGGGCCAGGCCTGGCATTTTTCTCTGGGGAGCATGATCTGCACTTCAAAAGCCCTGATATCTGAAGCCCTGCCACTCCCAGCCTCTCTTGCGTGTCGGGGGCGGGGGTGGGGGGGTGGGGAGCTCTTCCCACAGTAGATCCTCTTGACCGCCTGCAGCAAGGTGGAGCGGAGGACAGACAGTTGGGTGTCTTACTCGTTCTGCCTCCCTTCCTCTGAAGACCAGGAGTCATGAAGCTTTCCATCCAGAAAGGACTTCAGAAGTGATGCAGTCCAAACTCCTTATTCACTGAGATGGTAGCAGAATAGCTCAGAGGAGTATTAGTGGCAGAGCGAGACTCGTTAATAGTAGTGATAACAACAACTAACATTTCTAAGCTCTGACTTTGCGCCATGCATTCTTCTAAATACTTGGCATGCATTCACTTCCTTTGCCTTCACAACAAAACCATGCTATGAAATAAGTATTGTCATCGTCCCCCATTTCACAGATGGGGAAAACTGAGGCATGGGGCTATAAGGATGAAATAACAGAACCAGGATTCAAATTGAGGCAATGGGACTCCACAGCCGCAGGACTCTCATTCCTGATCTGCGGCTTTCATAGGCTGATTCGTAGGCTGGGATTGCCATTTCCTCAGAAATGGAAAACTTTCCCAGTTTGGAACAAAGTGGGTATCCCTTCTCTCAGAGAAGGTTCCAGTTGGGGACTTTGGTGTAAGTCATCATCTCTCTGGCATTTTTCATGGTCTCCATGAGATATGCTGGTGCAACACTGGAGAGTTTGAAGTCCTTGTGCCCTAGACAAGAATATTTTCTCAAATGTCCCAGCTAGGAGGATATTTTTAAATATTTGATGTGTGTGTGTGGGGGGGTGGGGGGCAGAGAGAGAGAGAGAGAGAGAGAGAGAGAGAGAGAGAGGAGGTGAGGCCAAGGGAAATAAGAATCTTTGATCACTGGGTTAGCACTCTCCAGCAAGGTAAATGTTCCAGATCAAGCCACTGGCATCCCTTTGAGCCCTTGCAGAAGGACCTGCCCCAGGCACGGGGACTGTCGAGTGTGGAGAGGGAGACTTCCGCTTTGAGTCTCAGTGTCCAAACAGGCATTTGCTGCAGGCTCCCTTGGTCGTCTGATGCAACCACTGTAGCTGGACCCTCTGGCTTCCCAGACTCAGTTTCTCCAGTGAACAGAGGCCAAACCAAAATCGGTTTTTTCCTGCAGACATTTTTGTGTTTCATGTTTAATGTCTACCCAAGGGCTCCCATCCAGAATTCCCACGTCCGAGCAGCAAGCAGATCTGCAGAGTTGGTGTGAGCTTGGTCTTAGCCCGTGGCCCTCTGCTCTGGGGGTGGGGGTCTGGAAAGACATTGACATAATCCCTGCGAACTAGATCTAGCAGGCATGGGATAAGGTCCCGAGGAGGTTTTGGGCCACAAGGTCCATATTTGGAAAACTCACAACAGGTTTGAGATTCTTACCTCGCTTTGAAGAAGTCGTGATAGTATGAAGACTCTTATGTCTTGAAAACATTTGAATTTACTTCTTTTTTTTTTTTTAAAGATTTTATTTATTTATTTGACAAAGAGAGACACAGCGAGAGAGGGAACACAAGCAGGGGGAGTGTGAGAGGGAGAAGCAGATTTCCCTCAGAGCAGGGAGCCCGATGCGGGACTCGATCCCAGGACCCGGGATCATGACCTGAGCCAAAGGCAGACACTTAACGACTGAGCCACTCAGGCGCCCCTTGAATTTACTTCTTGTGACCCTTTGAATTCTGAGTTAGTTTGCTAATATATGTATTTCTCTATGTTTGACTTTCTAAATAAGCTCCTTAGATGCCATTTACCTGGGTTTTTCACTACTTTGCTTTAAATTCACACCGGTTCTCACCTCAAAATTAAAAGCTGACTCCAAAATATGTGGTAACTTATTTGCCTTTTTTTCTAATGAGGTAGATTTTATTTGCATGTTCTCTGGACGTACAAGCTATTTGAAAATGCCTTGGATGATGTCACTGCTCATGACACTTGGACAACATCAATGCCCCAAATAATGAAATTCTGACGCCTTTTTTCCTCCCACTTGGTTTTAGGAGTGAGTTCTAGCCTCTAGAGTAAAGAATGAAAATGTGTCTATACTCAGCATCCAATCCCCGGATAAAAGCCAAAAAACGTGGGTGTTCATTCAAACATTGGGCTGAGAATGTAGTCCCCGTGTACGCGTTGTGCATTCCAGTGGCATATTTTCACATGGGATTGACTCCGCGAGGAGCCCTTTCTCTGAAAGACGAGGATGATGGGATGACAGAGCAGGTGGAACAATCCAGAAACAGGTCAAGGTCAGAATTTCTCCTCTTGGCTCAATATTTAGCCAGTGGCAGCTGTGTCTCCCAGATGAGGGGACATGTCAGCTGGTGAAAATGTTTCAGGTAGCTTTCTAGGCAGTGATGCTGGGAAGTGGCAAAGGGGCACAGAAGGCCAGGTGACTCCTGACCCTGCCATGATTGACCGCTGTGTTCCTGCCCCACAGGCCCCCACTCCGAACCTCCATCCTGCAATGCCAACTCCCTCTCCTGCCCCTCGGCCTGCACTTGCAGCAATAACATCGTGGATTGTCGAGGGAAGGGCTTGACTGAGATCCCTGCCAACTTGCCAGAGGGCATCGTCGAAATGTAAGTGCCCCATCTGCCACCCTCTGTCCCTGGCTTAGCTCACCTCTCTGTCTCAGCCCATCCCCCGGTGTGTTAGAGCTAACTATGAAAACACTCAGGAATCTCTTTGCCATCCTTCCAGGCTCTCCCAGGCGTGGTAGCTTCCAGAGCACAGTCAGCAAACTAGGCCCGGTGGTCCAAATCTGCCTACCACTTATTTCCGTAAATAAAGTTTTATTGGAACACACCCACACCTATTGTGTATGTATTGTCTATGGCTGTCCTCGTAAGGCGGGCTTGAGGAGTTGTGACTTACGGCCCACCAAGCCTGATACAGGTGCTCTCTGGCCCTTTACAGTGTTTGCCAGGCCCTTCCCTGGCGTCGCCCTGGGGTGATGTTCTAGCTCTACCATCTACTAGCTGTGTGACTTTGAGCAAAATAATTGCTCTCTTTCATCTCTAGTTCTCTCATCTATAACAATGTGATGATTATAGTATTGTCCATGGGTGACTGTGAAAACAGAATGAAATACTGCACGTCAGCCCGTAATATAGTCCTTGGCACGTGGGTAAGTGCTCTGTGCAGCAGTGGTAGTGTTGGCAGGAAATACATGAGTGACAAACTCATTTCATAGCTGCCATTATCTGAGCGAGAGACTGAACTGTTCATCATTTCAAATCAGATTCTCGTCCTCTGGACTTGGTCTGTAGGTACACAGACAAGATTGTGCGTGTCCATGTGTGTGCACGGATGTTCAAAGTTCCACTAAAAGTCGGTTGACCGTATAGCTCAAACTTGTCTACTCTTCCCCCATGCATTAGACAATGGCCAGTTTCTCATTCTGGATTGAGTAGGGGGTCAGTCAACACCAACCTCAAGATCACTCTTTAAATGACCACAAGTGTTTTCATGTTCTACCTTCCCTTTTAGGTGGCTTTATTAAAAACATGGTGAGATAGAACCCTCCTACTCCAAATATCATCAGATAAAATCCTCCAAATAAGACACACATTCCCCTAGCCTCTCTGTTGCTCTTCTCCCCACCTTCCTCCTCCTGTGCACGCCCTTCTATTCCGATAGATGGCCCATTAACTCTTTGAGCCATTCACACATCCACTCAACAAACGTCTGTTGTTAGCCCACTATGTTCCAATCATAGTTCTGTGCTTGAGGAGCATCAGTGAATAAGAGAGAGAAAATTTCTGCCTTTATGATGCTTGCATTCTAGTCGGGGGAGGGAGGAGGTAATAATAAACAAAGCAAAACAAATTATATGATATGGAAGGCAATGGCTTCTGTGGAGAAAAATAAAACAAGGAAAAGATTCAAAGTAACTAGGGGGGACAAAACATGTGGCTAATGTGGAGGAAGAGTGTTGCAGGTAGAGGGCACAGCACATGCAAAGGCCCAGAGGTGGGAGTCTGCCCGCTATACCAGAAGGCCAGGGTCACTGGAGTGAAGTAAACATAAGGGAGAGTGTTAGAGGATGAGATCAGAGAGGCAATGAGGAGCCAGACCAAAGGGACATTTTAAAGACTCTTCTTTCATCCTGATTGAGATGAGAAGAAACATGATTTACTACAGTGGAGAGTCAGTTTCTTCTTTTTTCATTGGTTTTACCAGCTTTTCCCTAATTCCCTTTAAAACTCCCTTCCCCTAGCCCTAGGAGACACAGCTCATGCCTGCACCTCTTCCTGTAGGCAGGAACGAGTCAGTAAAGCGTCCTTTTGGCCTGACACCCACACCTTCTGTGGCCTTTGCTCAACCTTCAGTCTTCCTTTTGGCAAGAATCAACAATTAATTCCCTTCACATTTTGCTGTTTCCCTTCGCTCCTCATGGTGTATTGCTCTCGCTTTGGAGATCCCTTCCATGGAAGGAGCTCACTTAGACCCTATGCCGCTCCTGCTCATCCCCTTCTCCTCTTCTCCAAATTCCTTTCGTTCCTGGCCTTACTCTTTTCCCCATTCCATACTCTCTCCCCTTGTCTTTGTCTTCCTCCCCTGAATCATTTCCCCCCTTCTCTCCCTCTCCCCACCCATGATCTTCCCACCTCACTTCCCAGCCCCATCTCTCTCTTCACCCAGTTAATGCTTTGCTCCTTGTCATAAAAGCTGTCCACCTTCCCTCTCCATCCATGCCAGGGTAGGACACTGGCCCTCCCAAGTCAGATGTTCAAGACAGAATTCTTTCCCATATCCATCTCATTTCAGATTCCCAAATATCTTTGCTTTCTTTCTCTGCCTCACTTTGTTCCTTTCTCCCTCCATCTGCCAGGTTTATCTTCCCTCTTTGGCAGCCATAGATCTTTCCTCAAACCACAGCCTGATGAAAGAGGCCAATCTAATAGTCAAGCTGTAACTTGTCCCCCGCCAAACCCTGATCCACCCTCCTCTGCTCCACATCTTTATACCTCCAACTTGGGCCTCACAGGCACACAGCTCAAGTGTCTGGGAGAGAGAAATTGCAGATGTCCACATCAGAGGTGAGACCCATGCAGACCAAGCCATACCTGGACTGTTGGGCTCATACCTGGACATCAAGTTTTTAAAGGGATATTAACAGGGCGCCTGGGTGGCTCAGATGGTTAAGCGTCTGCCTTCCGCTCAGGTCATGATCCCAGGGTCCTGGGATCGAGCCCCACATCGGGCTCCTGGCTCAGCGAGGAGCCTGCTTCTCTCTCTCCCTGCTCATGCTTTCTCTCTCTCTCTCTCTCTCTATCTGTGTCTCAAATGAATAAATAAAATCTTAAAAAATAATAAAATAAAGGGATATTAACAAACTAGAGTAGTGATTTCTGAAAGGCTGTCGGATTACTGATATCTTTTTCCTGATGTGAGGTAAAGTGAGAAAAACAAGAACAATGTGATGTTTTTCTGTTGAGCAAAACTGTTCAATTTAAAAGGCTATCCTTTATTTTAATTTCAAATTTATTTTAAATTCCTGGGCTCCCTTATTCTGTTATTGTTGTTTTTAAAAATGCCCGCTATCTTATGAAATGATGGTTGCTGAAGGCAGAATATATATGCTTGTGTGTGCATGCACATGTATGTGATAAATGTATGTTTAATTACATGTGTAATGGTTATGTAATTATAAATGTATGTCTCTATATAAACATGTATTATATAACACATGCACACAGGGCACCTAAATTGGCAAAATAAGAGGTCTGGAACCACCTAGCCTGTGAAATCTAAAAGTCTGGGAATGACAAACCTAGCTGGAGTGCTTCTAAAAACAAACAGCCACAAACAGCAACCACATTCTTAAGAGTGTAGACCTTGAATTCAGGGAGCTAGATCCACATACTAGCTCTGGCCCTGCCTTTTAGCTCTTGGTAAATAACTTTTCTGAGTCTTGTTTTCCTCAACCGAAACATGCGGAGGCCAGTGGTACCTTCTTAACAGGTCTTGAGAAAGCAAAATGAATGTGTGCTGTCAAATGCTTAGCGTTGTGTCTGACACATAGGATAGACTCTGTCAGCCAGGACTGTTGATATTTTACCACCGCTAGTACTAGTACTACTACTACTGCTACTACTACTACTACCACTTCTTATTTAACTACTACCACTTCCACTTTTATTAGGCTCAGTGAGAAGGGTTGGACCATATCATAGGAGCTGGAGCTACCTGCATACACGAACCTTCCACAACGCTAGGTCAGGTTCTTGAGGGTTATGGATGAGAGAAGAGGTTCAAGAATCAGGCTAGCCCCTTGCATTAGGAATGGAGCCTGCCAGTAGCTCATCTTCATGCAAATGTATGCAGACATGGAAATAAGACTGCCCCTGCTTGCCGAGCACCCACGGCCCACCAGACAGATTGCTCAGGATTTCTCCTTCTGTGATGAAATGAAACTGAGACATTAAAGCAGATGAGACAAGATTCTATGGTTAGGAGGGGATGGGGAGAGGTGACATGTAAGAGAGACCTTCGAGGAAGAAACCTGCTCATTCTTCAAGGTAACGAAGCCCTTGCCTGGGGACCCGTGTGTTGGCCCTAAAGTCTTGAAAACAGCTGAAACGCATCCTCGTAGCAGGGCGAGAAGACCAGCAGATGGGGGAGGTTGAAAGATGAGATAGAGAGTAGAGAGTTGAAACTGCAGTACTCACCCCAGGATGAATAGGAAATGTCTGATTTATCATCCCACAGACATCTGTGACTTTTTACTGTCAGAGGAGTTCTGCCTTGTGTCCATGGCACCCATACATTGCAGATTTCCCCTCTCCCTTTAGGGATGCTTGGCACCCTATCAGGCTCTCCAGGCCCTGTGTGCAATCCTCAGCCGGTAGTGATTCTCTAACACCTCGGGAGGGGTTCTGCACTCCCCAACATTTGGGGGGAGGAAGGGCTATCTCTCATGCAAAGCAATCTGGCAAACTCTTTTAGAATTTTTTTGCAAAGCCGAATCAGCTCAGAGGACTGTGTGCTGGTCTCCCCGCATAGCAGAGCCAATTCCTCTAAAAATAGCTTTCTTCCAGAGAACCCACAGTGAGACAGCTCCCTGCAGATTTTCCTCGAAACTGAGCTCCCACCAATGGCACCGTTCTTGCTGCTCTCTGTCGTTTCTCTGAACCAGCTCCAGCCTCTACCAGGGATAGATTCTGGGAAGAGCCTCAGGCTCACACCTTCCTCTCTTCTGTGGTCTTCTGTCTTCCCTCCAGAGTCCTCAAGGCTCAAGAGGACCATCTGTAGCCAGAGCTTCATCTTAATCTCTGTCCCATCTTCCAGTTTGCTCTGCGCCCCCCCCCCCCCCACACACAAACACACACAGCGCCATCCAGTGCGTCTCATGCCCTCTGCCCTAGCAGCTCAGTTTAGTTGATGGAGAAAGGCTGTGGATGGGCTTCCTGTCGAGTCATAAGTGAAAGCATCTGGGGGAAAGGTAGCCATCATTTCACCTCAATCCCATTGTTTGTCTGGGGTGAGGAGATAAATAGTGGCTTATCTGCTTAACAAAAGCACATATTCTCCCATTACACTGGTCACCAGGGGATTTTAAAAAGAGAGAATGGGAAAGGAAAAGGAAAAAAAAGCACACAACAGAACAAAAGGGCTGGAGGGTTCTGGAAGCCATCACCATCCAGGATTCTTCAATGTTCTGAGAGCACCAGGTTTCTGAGGGACTGTCACATGGAAGGAGGGGAGATGGGGTGGGATGGGGCCGTGGAATAAAAGGGAAGCCGATGCAGCGCAGAGTAATTAAGAACAGAGCCTTGAGATAAGTAGTCCAGGGTTGAATTCCGAGTTTTGCCTCTTACCTAGGGCACCTTTCTTAACATCTCCTGCTTCAGTCCGCTCCCCCCTTTGCAAAATGGGGCTCATCAGACCTACTAGAGATTTTCTATGAAGATTAAGTAGCACAATTGTGCAGAAAATTAGCACAATGTTTGGAAGACACTGAATGGAACCTAAAAAGAAAAACCTATGCACGGGGTCACATGTGCAACATGATAGAATGGTTTAGTCTCAAGTTCCCATACTATTTTTCTTTTATTTTTTTCCTGAGATGATTAAAAAAAAAAAAATTCTCTGGGAGAGGCATCTGGGCACATGCATATAATCAGAAGAGTGAATCTGGCTCCATGCCTGCTCCTCTGTTTTCTGTTGGCAAATGCCAGGTATTGTGCAGAGCAGGTTACAAATGACTCGTGTCACCTATGCCTGCAGCCCTCATCTCTGTTGCTATTATACTAATAATAATACTGGCTTTGTAGGATTGTTGAAGGAATAAAAGCCAACGGGCAAGGAGCCCAGTGTCTAACATATAAACGGCCCTCAGTAAATGGTAGATGTTTGTCCTTCTTGCCACCTCAGCCATTACTGCCACCAACACTCAAACCCAGCTCCAGAACCGCTCTGTCAGGTGACTCATAGCCATGCCCTTGCGCGACCGTGCCCCTGCCAGTCTCTCTAGCATCATGTTGACTTATGCACTGCTAGAAATATATTGTGTTCAGTCGCATGTTTGCAAATGACAGATCATTAAGGAAGCACCGAGAAACTAGGGCAAATCAATACAGAGCGCAAATGGCTGAAATCCCCATCAGATGTTCCCATTGTGTTTACTGGTGCCAGAAGATGTTCAGATGTTTGATTTGTATGTTTGTTTTTATGCTAGTTCTATTAAATCAGTTTGCAGCCTGAAGAATGTTTGCCAGACAAAGACCCGTGTGCCATTTAAGAGAGACCTAAAACAGCTGTTGGCTTCAGACACCTCTCTAAATGTGACAGTTTTTGCTGATGCTTCTGCTTCTTCTCATCCTTCACACCAAATTTTTGTCACTGGGAATATAGATCTTTGCATGCTTGTTTCAGGCTGTATAAAACCCACCGGGGACTATCTGCTGCAGAGAAACTCCGCGTGTGCACACGCGCTGTGGGCTTAATCCCTTGACGATGGGGCCGTTTCCCTGAGGATGAGCTGGCAATGACTAAAAATGGAGATGCCTCCGCTCCAAATGGGATTTGGCAAAGCTCGGTGACAGAGAGTTCAGATTTTTGAATGGGACGAACTTGAGTTTCATCCCAGCTGTGGCTCTTCCTGGCTATGTGAATCTGGACAAGTGACTTAGCATCTCTGAGCCTCCATTTTCTCACGTTTAAAGTGGGGATGGTAATAATGAATAGGATTTGCCTCAGAGAGGTGTAAATATTAAGATAAACCAGGTAAAACTCTTAGCCTAATGCCCGACTTACAAGCACCTGATAGCTATTAGCTCTTACTATTGTCATTATCCCTACCCTCACCTTTACTTTGCATTTGAAGAACACTGACTATTCACAACTACACCCCCCAGATAAACTCTCATGCCCCTTGGGGCAAGGTTAACCCACATCGTGGCACTTGCCATGACCTTGGCACTCCGTAAGGGGTCCGGTGTCCAGCCAGGACCCACAGCAGCATAAGCAGCAGAGAGGCTGCAGAGACAAATACCATCCCTAGAGTGTGCAAGTCTGATGAGTACAGGATGCACAGAGCCGTCCCTGCAGAGATTGGAGTTCTTTGTTCAAAACCACACCTTTGCACTCTATTTGCATATTTATATACATTCGCATCTCTACTGCGTCTCCCTCAACTCCTTCAGCCTTTTTACAAAATACCGACTTCTGCAGAGGCTGCCTGGGGTCTTAACCTCCCGAACCTTTCTGTGACTTTGGGGAAGTCACTTTAGTCTCTAGGCCTCACTTTCTCTGTTTTCAGAAAGAGAGGCAGTATGTCCAGTGGGTACAAACAGATATCAGTTCTGCCA
The DNA here is from genome assembly GCF_003265705.2 of Callorhinus ursinus. Classification (NCBI taxonomy): domain Eukaryota; kingdom Metazoa; phylum Chordata; class Mammalia; order Carnivora; family Otariidae; genus Callorhinus; species Callorhinus ursinus. Next base: position 34,923,612 of record NW_027397065.1, read on the forward strand.
CTTACTTGCTCTGTCACTCTGGAGAGGCTATTTGGCCCCTCTAGGTTTTATTTTCAGCATCCACAAAATGAGGCCAACACAGTTTGCTTCATAAATGTAATGATTAAAAGAGATAACAGACATAAATCAACTTGGCCTCATAAGTGATAGCTCTTCCTGTTTGTTATGTGAGCCATAGAATTTGGTTCTGTGATGGACCATCTTGGGCTGTTGCTGTCCCCAGATTATTAAACTCCTTGGGGACAGGTACCATGTATTGCTCATTGGTTCATCCCTCCCTTGGCTCTTACACCCGTCACTACAGCAGAGGTTAATTGATTATGAATTGCACACACAGCCGGCTGACCTCCCACGCAGTGCTGACCTGACTTGCATGGGCTCTTGGCCTGCAGCTGGGAGCGGTGGATCCTCTTGCAAAAACTGAGGGCGTTGCCATCGTTACAGACAGTGGCTCTCCCCAGAGGCATCATCCAGCCACAATCCCTTGCCAAAGTGTCAGGTGAATCACAGGATTCCTGGAGAGCATTTTCCACCTGACTGGCAGCCCCAGAGACCCATAGGGCCGCTGCCTTGGCTGAGAAATCCCTACTGAACTCTGCTCAGCTGGAAAACAAGAATGTCCTTGGAACATCTCAGTCAAGGCAGCCTGCCCCGAGTCCGCTGCCTCCGTGGGTGGCTGGATCCAGTAGCTCACAGACTCTGAGACCTGGTGGCTTGCTCTTGTGCCTTCCCATGAGCCAGCCCGGCCCCCAGCCAGCCAGCCCGTGCCCGTGTGCCCACAGAGCATGCTCCCCACCCCCTCCGGCAGGCCACAAAGGCTTTCTTAATAGACCGTGGCAGTCGGTCTCCTTTGTAGACTCTCCATCCAGCCTCCAAGAATGATCTGTCCTAATGCTCTCTCTCTCCTCCCACCCACCCTTCCTCTTTTTCTCCACCCACCCCCCACCCTCCCTTTGGCCTGGAGAGTGATTTGTCTGTGTTATGGGTAGGCCTGACAAACCATTCCACATTAGCAGCTGAGATGTTGTTTGAAATGGGAAAATTGCTGGCAAACTGCTCCATTAGCGGTTCCAGTAACAAATACTCTCTTCCCCCCATGAAGATGAGATTGCAGAGGCACAAATTAATATGACTGTCTCCCCAACTCTGCAGCGGGGATTACTCTTCAAGATGAATGGGCCCATCCCCGCCAGAAATGCATCCACTAGATGTAGCCTCCAAGGGAGCTGCTTCCGCCCGTCTGTCCCTTCTGCTCCCTCGATCCCTCCCTTCACACGCCTTTTTCTGTGTCTTCCCAGCTGAGGGTTTGGGGAACATCCATGTCAAATGAGGAGGTGATGAAAAGATCCATGCCCTGGAGAAAAGGGAGATGGGCGAGAAGGAGAGGCTGAGTCCTTGGCCAAGGCCAGGGCATTCACTCATCACCTCTAACAGAGGGCCCTACCTCCCCCTCAGGCCTGTGGCCCTCCACACCTGTTCTTGACAGGAAGTCATCTGAGAGGCGTGAGAATAAAGCATTGAGATGCTTTGCTCACTCCCCATGGCCCCTTCTCTTCAAGGAAGTTCTGGGCCCTGGGCCTGTAGCACTTCTTGTCATTCCGCAGTCCCAGGAAGGCTGTAGAGGAAGCACTTCAGGGAAGTCCATGCAGTGGTAAAGCCAGGGATTCTAGCAGCAGCCCCCGGGGAATGGTTCGACTGGGGCCTCTAGGGCCCTCGGGGTGTCAGGAAGCCAGTTTGATGGGTGTCAGGCTGGAAGCCTAAAGACATGAAGGCCGTTTCTCCAGTACTTTAGAAGCCCATTGAAAAACCCAGAAACAACTATCAAATGTTGTTGTTTATTGTATGTTGTACTCCTGAAATAATAAGTCAGCTATACCTTAATAAAAAAAAAAAAAAAACCGGAAATGAAGTCAGCCATTGTTACTCCTGCCTGTTTGGTACCCCTGTGGCAGGGAGGGGTTGAGTGTTTACTGAAAGGTGACATGCTCCTCTGGCAGGCAGGTATTGCTGGCCCAGAGGCCATCTCTTCTTCTCTTTATCCCTTTGACTTTTTCAGCACTCTGGTGCTACAGATTTTTTGAAGAAGACCTCTCTGCCTTCAAAGACGGCTTATAATAAGCAAGAGCCAGAATCCTCAAGGAGATGTCATCTGCTCTCATTTTTCCAACGGCCATTAGATCCTGGGATGGGTGCTCCATCCACTAGAACATGGATCTCTAGCTTTCACACAGTGTTTGCCCGGTGTCCTGTAACCAATAGTGGGTGCCATGTGATGAGAGGGACCATCCTGTCTTCGAGGCCCTCAGCCACCACCTCTTGACAGGTGGATGGTTAACTGACTCTTCTCTGCTCTGTTTCCCAGACGCCTGGAACAGAACTCCATCAAATCCATCCCTGCCGGAGCCTTCACCCAGTACAAGAAACTGAAGCGAATGTGAGTTTCCCCAGGGAAGGGATGAGGCCAGTGTTTTCATGCAGGGGGGTAATGGGTGTCCTGTGTCGTGGGCAACCTGCCCAGATGACTGCCTGCCTTGCATCCTTCCTGGAGAGTTTAGTGTTGGACCTGGAATGCTCTCTAAGATTGGGAGGTGTGGGTCAGGAGTGTTGCTTTCAGGTGGTGAGGTATATGGATTTAGACACCTCAGAGCTAGGGGTCTCTCCAACTAGAGCAAAGTGAAATTATCTGAGTCAGAGGTAGAGCTGAGTTGGCTAAAAAAACCTATACCACCATTTTGACTGTCCTCGCTTTCATGATGTGGACCTGAAATAGGAGTGTCAATGAAGCTGGGACAGTGGCCTTGTGTCAGTCCACAGCACCCTAGCCAACATGCCTACAGCCATGCACACACACATCTAACAAAGAGTGAGCGTCTACCACGTGCAGGAACTGCAGGGTCTGTGGACAGAGTGTGCACTAAAACAAAGTCTGCTCCCGTGGAGCTTACATACTTGAGTGGGAGAACACAGCAAAGAAACAAATACCAGAAATTGGTAAGTACTAGAAAGTAAAACAAAGGAAGGGCCCACAGGAGCCTCTCTGTGCAGGTGACCCAAATGAAGGGTGGGAATAAGGAGCTCTCAGGAGAGAGCAAGTGAAGAGCCCTGGGGAGCATTCGCAGATGGTTTGCAGAGTAGCAAGGAGGACGGGAGGGTGAGGGAAAGAGTGGTGGGGATTGTGTTGGAAGAGGCAGGTACGTAGCGCCAGATTCTGTGGACCCTTTAGACCATGGTGAGGACTTTCTGTTCTTTCTCAGTGAGATAAGAAGCCTTGGGCCCTTCCTTATCCTCCAACCACACATGTCTTGCCTGTGATTATCCCCACCATCCCCACTACCACTGCATTCAGGATCACTGCCACCACTGTATCCCATCAATACCTGGGGGGACACCAACACTGCTGTTCCTTCCCTATCACGGCACCACTGACAGCATCATGCATCATGGCCCTTTATCCCCGCCATGGGGGCAACATCATCACCACCCTTCTGCAAGCCACGACTGCCCTGAGCCCTGCTCTGTGAGTCACTCAGACCAGGGCGCTCGCAAGGGAGGCTAGTAGGGTTCAGAAATGGCCCAGCCACTGCCAGCATAGATATTAAGAATCGGGGAAGGAGACACCTTTCCCTTTTCTGGACTGAGAAATCATTTATCATAGTCCAATAATCAAAATGCTGTTCTGATCCCAGTTACTTACCCTCTCTGGCCCCCACAGAGGAAGAGAGAGCAGGTAGAAATATGTACCGACTCGATCTTGCGCCCTTCTGCTGAAGGCTGATTCATCGGTTTCCCTTGAGTAGGAGGGCATCCATTAAAGAGGTTATGTGTCTGCTGACTCCTTTTATGTTAAAAATAAACATCCCCAAGAAACAGCGGCATTGGTAGGCTTTACCCTCGGAACTTGTGAAGGCAACTTCCCATCTTCCTGGAAATCCAAACCAAACAAGATCTTCTTCTGGTACAATTCCAGAAGTAGAAACCAACATAATGAGCCCAGTCCTCAGCACGTACTTTTTTCTCTCCCCTTGGCAGCATCCTTGCTGGAGGAGCTGTATAAATATAGGCCTTAATATTTAAAACCTTGGGCCATTAATCTCCTGGTCTCCCTGCTTCCCCAGCTCACTCCATACCCCCCCAATTCATTTTTAAAGCCTAGCTTGATTATGCAGCCAGATAGTAATTTCAGTGAAAAATGACAAGTTCAGTCACTGCCCCAACCTATATCTCTTGCATGATTTAAGTTACTGCTCTAATTTTTTGTGAAGTCCAGGTAATTTAGAGCTTAGCTATGTTTTACTGTTCTTTCTTCATCCCATTGGAGTTGCCATGATCTGTGCAATTCAAAATTCATAAGACCTTCTCCATCATGACCTGCGAAGGGAATTTAATTTTTGATCACCTCTGATGCTACTGATATTTATTATGATGCCCTTTTTTTCCCCAAGGAGATGGTGGTAGGGAAGAGAGATCACTTAAAAATTTTTCCGATTAACAGAACTTCACAAACCAAGACTGAAGTATGATGGCTTGGGAGAAGTAGGGCCCCTGGTGAGAATGGATTTTAAAACCCTAAGTGTGAATTCCTCCTAGGTGTACGTGACTAGTCTCTCTAACAGAAAGAAGTTTCCCCTCAACTATGCAGGAACTACACCCTCCTCTTATCTCTGATAACAACAACAGCAACAACAAAGGATTCTCCCGGAATGAATGACTTTGTCCCTATTTCTCGTGGCCAGCTTAGTATAAAAAATACTTCCAGGTAAAAACTGTATCAAGGTAGAGAAGCCATTTATGAGGAGCGCAATAGGCACTAGAAAGAAGGCCCTGGTCTTACAGGGCTGGTTAACTGGCGGCACAGGCAAATGGGGGCCACAGCTGTGCGACTTGGCCAGAAAGGCGTGTTCTTCCGCTTCCGCTTCCGGTCTTAGGTAGAGTAGGATTCCACAGGTATCTGCCACCTTGGCTCTGAACCGTCTGGAAAGTCCACTGCCTCTCGGCCATCCAGTTTCTAAGCCCTGGGGCACTGGGGTATGTCTAAGCCCGACCTGTTGGGAAAACACGGTGGCCTAAAGGATGGCTCCGGGACCACATGCACAGGAATCACTGGAGATGGGCTATACATACAGGTTTCTAGCCCCCTGCCCCTGCTCGTGAAAGCAGACTCCCCGGGGGGTGTGCTTTAGTAAACACCCTAGTGATGTTTGAGAACCGCTGAGCAAGAGTGACCCAGAACCTGGAGTCAGCTCAGGGCCACCTGCTGTGGATCGGGAGGAGTCAGGCATGGAGGTCAGGGAGCAGGAGATGCCTTCCCCAGCCTGCCTTCTGTGCAGCGCCGCTGCCTTGTGCATCCGTCATTGTGAAGTGAGGGGAAACCTGAGATGCCAAATACATAGCTGTGTCAAGTCACTTGTGGCTCTAGGTCCTTCACCTTTTCAGGCTGCCATTTGCTTCCTGCAGAATTAAGAACTAAGATGAAGTGACCCCCAGGGGCAATTCCCAGCTAAACTATTACTTGTCCACTTCTGCTCCCCATCATCTCCAAGACCACAAGATAGCCCTCCCGTGCTACATGGAAGAGTGCGTCTGAAAGTCTAGCTGTGGCCTGACCACCACTTTGCCCTGACGAGGCTAAAGCAGAGGGCTCCCCCTGCTACCTCTGAGTTCCAGAACTTCTTCCTGCACGCTAGAGATCTAAGTAGCTTGAAGAGACATCCCATGATCAGGAAAGCAAAATGGAACCCCGAAAACAAAACAAAACAAAAACCCAGGCTCGCCCAGCAGCCTGATCTGAGCACAGAGCCAGCGTGCTGGCCTGACATGCCTACCGAGGCAGGCAGGCGGAGGGCGAGCAAGATTAGGGTAATCCAGGGCGTTTGCTCGGTAAGACCCTCATACAGGAGTGGAGCGCCGGAGAAAAGCCTGGCGTAAACTGACGAGTTTGTGAGCACAATCTGTGGATTTGTGAGAGGCGATCTTGCCAGCTAAAGGGATAAGCTCGACAGCTGTGCCTAAGAAGCCTTAACCTGTGAAATATCTTTCAACTTCCTGGCTTTGGAACCAGGGACGGATAGCAGAAGCCTAGGAAAGGTGGCCACGCAGCCCTTTGAAAGCTATCAGAAGGAGCGGAGAAACAGACCCGGGGAGCATGCTTCAGAGGCTGGGGGCTGGGGGTTTAGCCTCACCGGAGGCAGTTGTTTAAGAATCAGCTTAGATGTGCTTTCTTCTCCATAGTCCCTCGGCTCCTCCTTGTTGACCCCCCAAGACCCCAGCTCACTCTCTCCTACACAAAAGCAAAGACCCATTGATGTCTCTGTTAAAGGAAAAGAACTGGAGAGGTGTGCTGTCTCTGGAAACTGGGGCAGCTCACCTTCCAGTGACAGGAGCCCAGAGGCCGCCCCTCGAGCTAAGGACTCAGAGAAAGTCTTCCGCCTCAGTGAAGTGCCATTAGCAAGAACTAGAGGCTGGATGCTCAGAATTCTGTCACTGGGATGCGGGAAAGGGGCAGCCTCTGGGCCCTGAGGAGGAGCCAGGTCAGGAAGATTCCTCTGCACCGGCACAGCCAGGGTGGCTGCCTTCTGTCACGTAGCCTCCCGCTCCTCACGGGACCCCCCAGCCCTGGGCATCACCCCCCCCCCGGGCTCACGCCCATCTGAGGAACACTGCCAGTGACAAATCCACATCTCAGAGCCATCCCATGAGAATCTCATGAGGTGCTTGCATCACATGACCTGGAGGATGCACCGAACCAGACAGACACTTTAGTCACTGCTCAAAACCTCTTTTCAGGTCAGGAAGGAAAGGTCACTGGGGAGGTGAAATGACTCAGGACAACATGGGGAAGAAAATCAGCATTGGCTGAGGCATGTGACAAGAAGATAATGCATGCCCGAACCCTGGCCTGTGTTTGGGTGAGGCCGGCTTCTGCTTCGTTTATGCTATAATTGCTAGGTAACGCAACAAGGCCCCGGTGTGCCTGGGTGCAGCCTTCCCTATAAAGGGAGGGCTCACATGTGCAAAGCCATATGTCAAAGTCAAGATGCTGTGGGTGAGCATTCTTTGAAAGCCAAGAAGAGTGAAACAAATGTAGTATATTTCATCAAGAGACAGTTGAACTGAATGGTCTTTAAGCCCTTTCTCTTGTACTGTGAATAAATAAACTGATTAATTCTCACTGCTTTAAATATCTGAAGTGCTCGATTCACACCTAGGAATGACCATATCACACCTTGGAGCTGTGTTCTCAGGCTCTCCCATCAATGTTTTTTAGAGACATCAGCAAGAATCAGATATCGGACATTGCTCCAGATGCCTTCCAGGGTCTGAAATCACTCACATCACTGTAAGTGGGGAGCAGAGTCGCGTGGGGCCGGGGGGGGGGGTGGCAATGGGGGAGGGATGTGTCCATATTTTTCAGGAGGTGTTTATCAAGGCTTTATGTTCCCTTACACACTTTTGGCAACCTGGTAAAAGAAACAAATATTTCTTCAGGGGAAATTGATCTTGGGGAATATTTCTACAACCCAAATGCATTATTTTTATTGATTAAGTGCCTGGCAGCCTTCCCAGTTATTGGCTTCTAATTCAAATGCATCTTCTGCTCTACCCACATTTCCCCTCCCACCCGCGTGCCTCAGCAGTGCTCTCTAGGGAGCTGGAGGGACGGAATGGTAACATATGTTTATTACCAATGTGCCCATTTCGCCCATCTATGTGACCTTGTCAAGGGAGAAGCTAATTTTCCTCCCCTGATTTTCAGGCTTTTCTTGAGTAAGCATCCACCCCCTCCTGTAAGACCTTCTTTTCTTGGATTTCACAACCCTGGGGCAGCCTGCTGGGGATGGAACCACAGCCTCACCCACCAGGGACTCAGAGACCCACAGGGGCAGGAAGGCATGGAGCTTTGTCCTGATTCTGTCAGTGACTCACCACGTGGCCCAGAGGATGCCACTTGAGTCTACTGTCTATTCCCCCCTCCCCAGACAGAATGGGGAGAGCTCTATCTTTCCTGCCTAACGCACCTTCAGTGGTGACCATGATTAAAATAATTGGCAGTACCTATAAAGCACTTAGGATGTGCCAGGAGTCTTGCAGGTTTAATCCTCAGAACAACCTAAAATACAGACTCTTATCCTCATCTGTCTTTTACAGTAGAAGGAATCGGGGTGATCTAAGCGCCGCACAGACAGGAGTTTTTATCTGTTTTGATCCTGGCTGAATCTCTGGCACCTGAAACAGTATCTGGCACACAGTAACTGCACAAAAATAAAGCTTGCCGTAAATAAGTATAATTATCCCAAGTCCACAACGGGGGAAGGCAGGATTTGAACCCAAGCAGTGCGACTCCAGAACCCATGCTCTCAACCCCACGTGATGCTGCCTCTCCACTCCAAATAATGGGAAAAATATACACTAAGACTCGAGAGGTATCATCAGCTGGTATCATTTATGTCACTTGATGACCCGCCCACTGAGTAGGGGTGAGCAAGCTGTCTGTGCTTTGCTTCTCTCTGTAACCTGTTTGCTTAATTTATGAGTGGGTGGGTAACAAGATACACATTTTCCCCCACCTGGCCCCATCCCACTGGGAGGGGGCTGAGGACAGGGAAGCCTCTTGACTCAGCTGTTGCCTGCTGCTTACAGAGTAAATTAGTTTCATTTATCGAATAGAACATCTGGCTGGGTTATCAAAGACAGGATCGTATGTGAGATTAGGGCCTGCTTACTGTCCTGAAGATCACAGTGGAGCAGAGGAGCGGCTGTGCGCTGGCAGGGTCCTGTTCCCAGCCCCACTGTCCCATTTCCCGTATCTGCTGGGACTTGGGCACAATCTGAGGACTGTGAGATGCTTCTGGTCCTGCAGGGAAAGAAAAAAAAAAATTCCAAAATCTGGTTGCCAGACATGGCATTGGCATCCCACTAGCCAGTTGTGAAATACGCTGGGGCCATAAGGGAAGCACCCCCTCACCTCTAATTTATGCATTCATCCATTCAGTGCCACCTACTAGGCACAGAGAATGTGGCAGTGAACTGGATGGACCAAGACCCTTGGCCTCACGGAGCTTGGGACACAAACATACCCAACCCAAACTCAGAAGTGGCCACGTGGAAAGGCAGGAAAGCCTTGCCCTTACTCACTCATTTATTCTTTCGACAAATACTGTGCTAGACCCTGTCAGCTCTCAGCTCTAGGGACCCAGCCATGAGCAAGCCACATAATGTCACCGCACACATGGGGCCGACATTCAAGGGAGCTGAGAGGTAGAGGCACAGAAAAATGTTTAAATAAATGAATACATAAGTAATAGAACATGACATCATGAAGTGATGAAGAAATAAAAACAGGGTGACAGGTGGTGAAAAACATTAAAATATTCAAGGAGAAGCTTCCCAGGGAAGAGCTGTGTGCACTCAAGACCTAAAAGGTGGGAAGAAGGCAGTCAAGGAAAGATTTGAGGGCAAAGCCAGGTGGGTCTACGCCCAGATTGCTCCAAGGTAGACCCACAGCCCTCTTCAGGCTGCTGGAGAGTGGTTTTGACCCAGTAGGTGAGAGCTGTCCCATACGGAGGTACGATGGGTCATATGAGGACCCGCTGCTCAAGTCCCTGGTCCCACCACCCCACCAGCTGCTGCTACCCCAAAAACTCTGACATCAGCCGAGACGAGCAGACAGTGACGCTACGGCTTTTGGCCCAGTGAGCGGAGCAACATTAATATGAATTACAAATGTGAGCCTGAGCCATCATGCTGACTTTTATTTACTCATTAATTTGTTGAAACATTAATGAAACACACCCACCAGCTGAATGAGACACTCTTTTTCCTGGTGGCATCTGGAAAATAGGGGGTTTGGTTTATCTCTCCCATTTACTATTGCCTCATCCTAATATTTTGTCTCCTCAAAGATGTGTAACAGCCTGGATTTGCAGTCTGAGTGGGGATTGAATATTGCATTCGTGCAGTGTAGTTCAGGGCCCAAGAGGGAATTGAAAGGAAAAAAAAAAAAAAAGAAAAAAGAAGGCCTCCTTAGCTCAGTTTCTTCCATGTCAGAGGAGGCTGGACCCAAGAGAAGCATTCTGTGCCACGGATGAAAGCAAGGGAGGCCAGCAGGGTCCTCGGCGCCTATGGTGGGGGCCAACCGGACCCCCCGGGTGCTGGGCTGGAGGGGCCGACCATAGAATTCTTCCCCCAAGCTCCCACCCAAATTTCCAAAGGCCAGCCCATGAATAGGAGACATGGTGTGAGGGACCCTTTAGGTCTGAAAGAGAAAGGGATAAAAGAGTTCAGAGTTTCTTGGTTCCGGGAGGGTCAAGAAGGCGCTGGAGTGCAGGCGCCGTCGCTCCGAGGTCACAGTTCCTTGCTCTCCAGTGTTTCCTGAGAGCCAGGCCTTGGCTCAGCAGTCCCTGTGCCATCTGGATAGGACCCCAGATAGCCAAAGCCCTGTCTGAATGGACGATTAAAGAACTCAGCTCAGGAATTGCTAGGATGCAATGGGATATTAACAGGAAACGTTCTATAGGCTGGGCTCAGCCTGATCAATACCCATTGAAGACAAGAAGACACAGGGCCGGCCATCTTCCTACACATCTTATTTATTGCCGAGGTGTGAGTCGTATTAGCCACTCAGGGAGACACTACAAAGGGACTGCTGCTCCCTGTTGTGGCTTATTTATTGAACTGGGCTGCCCAGGAGTGAAACAGGATGGAGCCCATTCCTCCTTGACTCCCACACAGCCTGCCTCTCCAGCCCCTGGTGGCACTCACCTGCTGTCCCACTGGTGAGGAGGAGGGGTGAGGCCAGCCAGGGAAGGAGATGGTCTGAGAAACCCCACCCACCCACGCACTGAAGCTGGCCGAGGCGACAGCCTCTACGCGAGTGGGTTCCAGGGGCCTGGCCTCCACAGTGACCACTCTCTTCTCTGCTCTTTCGCAGGGTGCTCTATGGGAACAAGATCACCGAGCTTGCCAAGGGACTATTTGATGGGCTGGTGTCCCTACAGCTGCTGTGAGTAGGCCCCTTGTCACTGTGTATGTCTCGGGGACTCTTTGTAGGTTCTGCCCTGCAAACTTTGAGCCACGCTCTGTACAGTTCTTTTGGTTTTACACACACCAAAAGGAAAAAAAAAATTCTGAGCTGTCTACCCCACACCTCCATCACCTCTTTTTGGTGGAAAGAAAGCCAGGGAGTTGGCAGAGGGAGGCCAAGGTCAATGTGAACAAATCTAAACGCTACAGCTCAGGAGCCCGGCCTGGGCATGAGTCACTGACCGTAGATCTGGGGGCTAGGAATTAAGCCTGAGTTGAATCCTACAAGGGGAAGCACCTTGCAGGAGTGTGTTGGGAATGTAGGAAACTCAAACATTGGCACACCAGGCTGCGAGAAAGCTGAAACAGAGCTGCTGGCAGGCATGTGACCTTGAAGAAGGGTGGGGGTGGGTTGGTGAAATAATTATACAGAAGCGCATAATCAGTCACCAGTATGACTCTATCTGGGTAAGATGTGGCTGAGGGGGGGTGTGTTTATTTAATTTAAAGGAAGATTTGTTGCCTCGAATTTTAAGCTCTGGGATTATTTATTTGCATTTATTTCATTCTGGTCATTTGAGCTTAAATGTTTGAAGAGGATAATTGAACTCTGATATGGAAATGCAAGGAGAAGAACATTGTATTTTAAGATTTTATGATGGGGGCGAGTTATCTCTGGTTTGCGATTAGGTAGCCGTGGCATCTATGTGCCTGTGCTCTGGGAACGGGAGTATCCGTGTGCGCGTACACATCCTTGCCCGCCCGGTGACCATCACAATTCCTGTGAGTATGAGGAGTTGATCTTGAGTATCCTGGGAGCAGTGAAGACCAGGTCTCAGAGAGGTAAATGACTTGTCCTCCGTCACACAGCGAAGCCTGTGTGGAGACTGGAGAAGGCGTTCAGCCCTTTCAGTAGAGGTGTGCATCTGGAGTGCAGATGAGTGAACAAGTGTGTCCGTGTGTCTTTGTAAAACTATCTCCAAGTCCCAGGCAGTGAGGAAGGGCCACCACCCCCCCTCCTCCCCATGTGCAGTTAAGCAAAGCTGCAGTAGGAGTTTGCAGACCAGGGAGCCAAGCTGGGTCTCCGTCTGGGAGGGAGGCCAGGTGCAAGAACAGAGAGGAAGGTGGGCAATGCTTTCTCAGGGTGACGCCCAAGGATTCTTCAAGGAAGAGCAAGTGAGACTCTTCGTCAGCCCTTCCCTTTCCACATCTCTATTCCCCTACCCTTCCCGTGTCCTGTAAGCCTCAGGCATGCACCTAGGACAGTGCCGTCAGGTGTGTCATGCCCAGCGGCTTTCCAGGCAGCATGTCCATCCACAAGCAGTAGTCAGGTTTGTTTCAGTGAAGCTGAAAGCAAGAGAAAGAAGATTCCGTGTCTTTTTCTCTGTGTCTCCCCTCAGCTTTGTCTCTAGGTCTGTCTCACTCTGAGAGTCTCTGTGTAGCCATATTGGTTTCAAGGGTCCCAGCCCTCAGGTGAGCCCTTCAGGCTGTTTGTTACAATGACACACCAGGGCTCTGCAGGGAGTTGGGTGTTTCACAGACGGTGTTCTTTGCTTGTAGCAAAGAAACTGTAAGTTATAACCACCACCAGAAGGCAACTAACTGTAGCTATTAATCCCTGGAAGGAAGCGTAACAACAGCATGGGCCTTGAGGTAGATTTGGGGGTGTTGTGTTCCACTGGGCTGGGGTCAATATCCCTTTACAATCTGCGTGTCTGGTGTGGACGGGAAAATGCCCTTGCATACATTAAGGAGAAATCTAGCATGCATCAAAGTGCCTAGCACAGGGCATGGCATGTTGCAAAGATCCATACATGCATGGGTTCAGCGGGCGGGGTTGGGGGGGGCGGTGTGCATGTTTTTTTAAAAAAAGGACATGTCTCCCAGGCTGACAGCAGTGACGATATTAATAGAACTCACAGGACTTTGCACGGGCAGGGAAGGCAGCTCTAGTTCAACCTCATGAAAAAATTTTAGCAGATGGAATGGAGTTGCTGGGAATAAAGACAAAGCATCCCCCCTCACACGGGACCAAGAGTTGACACAACTTAGGCAGGCTCACTTTCCAGAAAGCAGCAGCAACCACAGCCCAGCATTGGGCTTTGACCTGCTGCTGAGCAGTTGGAAAGCATGTCCTGATTAGATCTAATTTAGCGTCCAGCCCACTGTAGATTGGATTACTCCTTGTTAGACTGGAGACACTCTGATAAGAAAGCTCTGATTAGAATACCCTGGTAGTCTGGGTAATTTCCTCTCCTTTGACTTGAAGGCTTTTTGCAAGAGGTTTGTGTTTATTTTTCTCTCTCCGTTTCTCCAATTACTGGTGCGGCACAAAGCCAAGCTATCTCTGCCACGTGAAGTGAGCGTGGCTATTTCCTTTCTTGTCATGAAGCTGCCCGTAGCGAAGTGGGTACATTGAGTTGTCCTGCCTGCCCTCCCGTGTCCCATTTCTCCACATTTTTCAGCCATCCCACCAAATTTGCCCAGTCCCTGGGGTCATCCTCCTGGGTCATTTTCTTGATAGGTTTGTTCCAGCAGATGGCCAACACTAGAAGTAGAATATCTCAGGCTTCAGAGTTTCTCAGAGGCTGCCACAAATGGGTCTACGTGGAAAAAGCTTCAACAGTCCTGGGAGGGACCCCCTAAACCCGACGCCCAGTCCTCTAGTGTCAGCCTCGAAAGAGTCACCTCCTTTAGTTTAAGTCCCAGAATCTGAGAGGTTAAAGGAACTTCGGGGCTCCAAGCACAGTCTCCTACCCGGTTGGTGCAGAAACCCCTCCCATGCCCTCTATGACAAATTCGATCTATTCTTACTGAGGGTGTTTGCAGTAAGTCATCACTGTGTACTGAGAAGGTTAGAAAGTTCTTTCTTATACTAAATCTCAGTAATGGCTTCTGGTAAACTCAGAAAAGGCTATTCTCCAAAGTCTTCAAATGTTTCAAAATAACTAGTATGTCTCCCTGTAATTAATCCCAAACAGGTTCAGTTCCTGCAGACACTCAGTGTGTAAACACACATTCGTTGGTTATTAGTAACAGCCCTTATTTATCTTTGGGGAGCGTGTGGTGGTCTGTCAGCTTCGCTCCTTGAAATAGACTGCTGGGGAGCAAGTCCAGTGCCCATTTGGACCAGAAATATGTTTAGAGACATCCTCCTAAACCACTGAGAACTGAAATATCCCACATGAAGACATCTCAGAATCCACGGTTAGGACAGGATATGCCACTGTGCACATGCTCCCAGCTCCAGGGATGGGTGCAGCTGGACGACCAGAGAGGTGACCTGTTCTCTTCTCCCGTGCTCCACCCGTCCCCCTCCTCACCAGAAACTTCGAGTCAGTGCTTAGGGTGCTCCTGTTCCTGTCCATTCCCCTGCCCGCCCAGGCTCCTGGGTTCCTGGGACATCAGCCAGCCAAGTGCCCCTAGATCCCTCCTGTTTAGCTCAGAGGTCAACCTCTCCCAAAGCAAGAAAAGCCATCAGCATGTCTCTAGAACCATCACTTTCTCTTCGGATGGGCAGCTGCAAGTTGTGCTGTTTCAGCTCCCCCAGGAAAGAAAAAGCTTTCATCTTTGTGCTCACTGATTGCACGGCATGCCCAGGAAAGTCACCTGAGTGGGGCGGGCGGTCATTTGAGGCAGAAGCTTGCTTGTAAATGCTGGCCGTGATCGATGTTAAGCCGGCCCCAGGAGGTCTTAAACCAAACCAGACTGTCTTTGGGCTGGAATAAGTTAAGACAACCCAGGCACTTGTTGTTTGATTTTCTTGGAAGGCAGACAAGACCCTTTGAGAATCTTGGAGTTTGCCAAGCAACATGCCAATTATAGGGCAGTAAGCAAAACTTCACTCCTGTAGCTCACTTTCCCTCAGCAGCTGTTTCACAAGTAATATTACTGCTGCTAATAGTAGCCGCTAACATTTACTGACTACTTAATATGCTCCAGAGCCCATGCTAAAGCAATCTGATATGCTCATATGCTTCTCTAATCCTTACAAGGATGCTAAGAGGAAGGTATTGTTGAAAGGCCCATTTTACAGATGAGGAGACTGAGGCACTGAAGGGTTAAGTAGCATGGCCACTGTCACTCAGCATGGAAGTGGCAATCTAATTCTGGAGTCCATGCCAGAGACTTCTGCTTCGCCCTGGTCCCAGGCAGATCTGCAGAGCTAGTTTGGAGGTCCATGGAACATTCCTCACCGGCTCATGCCGAGGAGGAGGTGCTGCTGAACTATCTCCAGTTCCTTTGGCTATGCCTCAGTATCAGTCACGGGCTGCCGTCTCCCTGGGACTTCCTCTGGTTCCTTGGCATCCCGCTAACCCCTGTGAGAGGGCATGAAGGAGCTGCTTGTCTTTAAAGACTGCGTCGAGGCGAGATGATTGAGAACTCTCCCCCGCAGCAGAAGCAAACCTGTTTTGTGATGCACTCTTGAGAGAGGACTTCCTCTCTTTCTTGTGTGCCTGGGGCTTCCCAAGGAAGGCCTTCAGGGAGACTTAAAGTCTGGGGTTATCCCGTGCTTGGTCATTGAGTGAATGACTCACCCCTCTTAAGGGACAGATTAACAAGCAGGAGGCAAGAGGTGAATGACCGCCCTCGTAGCTGTTAAGGGAGAGGAGCAAGCCCGGTCCCACTAGGTGAGGCCTTTGACCTCCTGAGAGCAGGTGTTGGCTTTCCTGTCTGGTCCGTCAGAGTCTCCGCTTCCCTCTGCTTGCACCCTGTTCCTACAGTCCTCCTGTATCTGTGGACTCCAAGGAGGTCCTGTTTCTCAGGGCACCTGATGGCATTGCTACATTTGCAGCTTCCCTTGCATCAGGAATCACGAGGACAACCCACAGCTGGTGACCAGGGATGCAGCCATTATCAGGAGAAAAGGGAAGTCCCCGTTGTCCTTAGTTGGGCCTGGTGGTGGGGGCGGGGGGGGGGGCGGTGCTCCTTCTGCTTCTTCACATAAGCGTTTAACCTGACATGGCCCAGAGCAAGACTGGGCAGGGTTAGAGTCCACCAGGCACCACCAGGCTCCTCTTCAGGTCTGGCTGCAGTAGACTCCTGAAGGTCAAAGTAAATCCCCCACATCATATGGTAAGGGTGAGAGCATTATATTTGTTCTAAGGCGAGATAGTAGTCCTTATTACAATTAGTGGATAAAGAAATTCAGGATGATAGAAGGTTAATTCTAGAGAAATTAAAAAAAGAAAGAGGAAGAGATTAATGAGGGACGTTTGACTATACCCTACAGCTTAATCAGGGGTCCAAAATATCTCCCTAAATTGGTGTCCTCCCTAATAGTTTATGCCACTGTGTAATGGTGGTTAGTACTTTCAGGGAGAGAACTCTTGGAAGGAGGAGCCATAGAAAGTTGTTGGTACCATCCTTCTCCTCCCGTGTATCTGCATCTGAGTGTTTACGAAACAGAAACGGACTCCCCAGCCTTGCGTTGGGAAAAGGAGGCTCCACAAAGCCCCCCTCCCCCCACCCCCGTGGCAGGAGCCTGGGCCATCTTCCTGTCCCGTGGTCTTTCCTGCAAGGGCTTCGCTTATTTCCAGGAAGGGGGTCGCTGTACTCTTTCTTGGCACCAGTTTTCTGAGAAAACCTTGCACTGTGGAGTCTGGAACATGCTTGTGGCATTTCCCGACAAACACCACCGAGATAGGAGGGGTAACGTAACTGCTGTCTTCCAGAGACCCGTGGGCAGGTGTGAGGACTATAAATACCACCCAGAATGTGAGCTCTGGGCCACTGAATCAACACGAGAACTGCCAGAGTTGCCAAGGTGATTTTAATGCAATTTATCATTAAACCCGACTCCAGATGTTTGTGTTTTCCAAACCTTGCAGCAAAGGCCTGTGAGCTCCATGGGGCTCTTCACTGAGGAGATGTGGGCAAGGACAGTAGCTAAAAATGGGGTCTCAGTGGCCTTCTGTCCCACTGGCCTCTTTAGGAGAACTGGGTGTGGTGGGTCCTCTTCAGCGATCAGGGCGGACCTCATCTCCCTCCCATGGTTCTTCTCCTTGGGTTACCCGGACCTGGAAGGGATGAAGCTGCCGGCTGCCCCCTGCGTTGAGAGCAGCTGGGACTTCTATGATGAGGCCAGGCCGGGTACCCTAGCAGAAGGACTCGAGTCACGAGGGCCCTCCTGAGCGCAGACTCAGGGTATTTCACACACACACACACACACCCAACACACACACGCACGCACGCACACACGCGTGCACTCCAGCTCTGTGGTTCTCGGTGGCATGTTTCCTGCCTTGCCTTTTCTGAAGGCAACAGCTCTGGAAAGGATTATCTTTTAGCAGCATCGTCATGTTGGTTGGTCAGTGGGCTGAGTGCTAATACCTCTTGACACGGAACATATGTGGAAGCCAAACGTGCTCCGAGAAGGGCGGTGGCAGAGTGCCTCGTAGGGCTCACACTCGGAAACAAATTTAGAAGGTGATGTCCATGCACTCCCACTCCCGGATGCGCCACTCTCCTTAATCTCCTCTGAAGGGAGGATGGCTCTTTTTGTTTTGTTTTATTGTAGAATCATCACTAAGTTTGTGGGAGTGGCTACAGAGAACACACTGCTACCTCCTCCCATAAGCATCAGGTGACTCCCCAGGTCCCTTAGTGGGCATCAGGGTGGCATCATAGGTGGGAGCAAAATCTTTGGGCTTAGATAGCTTAGATCCACTTCTCAACCTACCATCTGTGCAAGTCTGGTCACTGGTACTTAAGCCTTCTCTGTCCCAGTGGTGTCATCTGTCATACGGAGATGGCACTCATCCTGCAGGGCTGTGGGGAGATTAATGAGTTAGTGTTTGTAAGGGGCTTGGTGGGTACCTGGCCATACATCATGCTTGTTACCTGTTAGGTCATGTGGCCCTGCTGTTCATCTGGCCTGACCATCTCAGCCCCTCTCTTCTTTTGCTTGTAAGACTTCTGAGGCATTTGGGAGGTGGGTCTGGGAGCAGGTAGGCCTGGGAGGAGGTGGCCCCAAAAGATGGTTGGATATGCTTTTGGGGAAATATTTATGAGCACAGTATGCCCCCAGCCCTTGAGTTCCTGGATCCAGCAGACCAAGCTGGGATGTAGTTAGGATGTCAAAGATGTGAGTTTGAATACTGGGCAGCCTCTTGAATGAGACAAGCTGGAGCATCTCATTTTGCATGAAGGATGCTGTTGTCCCTGCTTCATCACTGTCCCCTGATCTGCCCAGGGTGGAGTGAGAATTCAGGGGAGCCATGCATACCAGCTCCCAAATCAGCATGTGGTCAATGATCACTGAAGGTGGAAACCCTGCTTTGTACCTGTGTGAGCCCCTCAGTGAAGAACCTTCCACTTTGTGCCAATGGCAGTTTGGTGAGCATCCCAATCTCTCACAGCTTGGTGCCGTGTCCTTGCTTAGAGTTGGCAGGATTCCTGATACCTCTACACAACCAAGAGGCAAGCAGTCTTCCAGGCCCAACCAGACCTCTGTCCACCAGGTGCATTCCATGCCCAGGTGCACTTCAAAGCTAGCAGAAATAGCCACTCCCAGAGACGAGGAACGCCCCCCATTGGGCACCGAAAAGAGAGTACGGATTTTATGTGTTGGAAAGAGTTGAGGTCTGAAGTCAGGCTGGCCCTTCTCTTATCACTGGAGGACCTTGGTCAAATCCGTCACCACTCTGACCCTCAGTCTCCTCACCGGCAAAATGAGGACAATCTTAGCGCCGCTCTGCCGGTGAAATAAAATGCTGCATGGAAAGTGGTTCAGAAAATGCTGGGCCCGGGGCCGCGCAGAGCTGTGGTCTCTGGAGATGACACTGCATTATTAGTATCACTTCACACAGCAGCCACACGGCTGCTCCTCAGAGGGGGAGGATGACATGGGGCAGGGCAGGTGGGGCAGCTTTGAAAGAGAAAGAGGGAGAATCAGTCCCTCCAGTGAAATACGGAGGAGGCCTGTCTTCAGGACTTCTTAGGGAAGTGCTGAGCCCCATTCTAAATAGCTGCTTCCTCTCTGTTTGCTCTATCACAGTGTGTTTTTTTAATTCCCCTCCAACTCTTGTCCATGTACCAGGAGCTCGGAGGTCCTTCCGTGAAAGGCAGATGGGGTTGAGTAGCCGCCAACCTTCCTCCCAAAGGCGAGAGGACAGGACAGGCTGTTAGATCTTGCTGGTGCTAGGGATCAGCGAGGCTGTCCTCGGCGTCTGAATCTGGATAAGCAGCTTAATTTTATCTCTCCCTGCACCTACATGTCTTGCCTTAGGGGGCCAAGCATCCTGGGAGGGAATGAGTGACCAGGAGACTATGCCCTTCTGCGTTTCCGCTGCGCCTCATGCTGTCTCTGCCTAGTAATTCCGCCAGCCTGGCTTGTTTTGCGATAACGTCCCATGCTAAGACATCTAGAAGCGGTAGGGACAAGACAGCATCTGGATCAGAACCGGAAGCCTCAGTAGTTTCCGTGAGTGAGGAGGGCTGCCAGAGTAGCAGGCAGTTCAGATGCCCTTTCAAGGCAGGTCGGAGTCACCACGGCTCTCTCCCTGTGGGCCTCCTCTTTGCCCAGTGTCCAGCGTTCTCCAGAGCGGCAACTGGCCTTGTTAATCTGCGCTAGGGTCTCAAAAATGAGTGCGCACTCAGGAGAGATGGGTGATTAAACAGGACTGTGGCAAAAGGGAGCATAGGTCCTATCTAAAGGGGACACCCACTGCGTAGCCGCCTCCAGTCGATGCAGCATTGCTAGAACTTCTGAATTTTTTTTTTCCGAGAAGAAATAGAAATCCGGTGTATGTATGAGCGCGAGAGAGATTTCCTGATTTATAACCCTGGGAGGGTGAATAGATTTGCATTTGGGATGTTGCAATATCTTGTAGGGAGGATTCTATTCTCAGGCCATCAGACCTCTGACTGGGTCTCTTTCCTGAACTGTTCAGTGTTTCCTAGCAAAGTGCTGCCCTTAGAAGGCCCTGAAGATCAGGGTTTGGAACAAATCATTCGCCATGTACTTTATTTTTCTTTGTAAACAAGCAAACCAAACACACATATGTGACGGGTCCATTCCCGCCCTGTGGGTGCTTGGTCCCGCTGGGTCCTTTCAGCTTTTCCCCACAGTGTCCTCCTTGGAGAGTGACCTCGACTGAAATGTAATAGACAAAGCCCAGGAAACTCTTTGGGGAATGCCACAGAGGGGATAGACAGATGGGCGGGGTGTATAAGGCATTCATAAAGAAGAAAGTGCACCTTCCAGAGACCTCAGTTCTTGTGACTACCTCCAGCACGCTCCCTGGAAACACGTGTGACCTTGACCAAGCCATCACACTCTCAGCCTCCGTGTTCTCACCTAAACGTGGGAAGCTGGCCCTGCCCACCTGCGCAGGTTACTGTGGGAACGATGGCGGTGCCAGGAAAGCACTTTGGAAAACAAGCCAAGTATTCTAGCAGTGGGAGCTTTCCTCCAGGAGGACATCTGTGTGAGCCCTTGGGGCCCTGCCCATTATTAGCCAGATTAAACAGGCACTTCTTCCACTTGTCACTGCCACAGCTGCCTGACTACACACAGGCTGCAGCAAGGGAGAGGTGGCACAGATGACAGAGCCCCTGGGGGCAGCCGCACCAGCACCAACTCGAGTCCCCCCGGACCCTGGCGTCAGAGCCTCCAGAGGCAAGCCAGCCCATGACGAGTCTCCTGGGCCATCCCCCTGCGGGAGAAGCTCTGAGCCAGCCTTGAAAATAGAAATTTTTAAAAAGTTAACATTTTTACTGGTTAGTTTAGTTCTCCCCACCCCCCCCTTTAATTAAAAAGGGGAACTGATTTTACACTAGTTAAGAGGGCACAACCTGTCGGTCTAGCATCATAAAGGAAATTCTTAGGACTCAGATTTGCTTGACTTGCCAGCCCCATTCTGGAGAACTCTCCTATAACCCTCCTGGCATCCCCTGTGCTGGACCAGAGTTTTCCTGGAAAGGCAACTTCCTTTGGTGCTGGGGTTTTTTGGTTTTTGGTTGTTTTGTTTTGTTTTGTTTTTTGTTTTTTTTAGTGGAGGGAGGGGTCTGAGGATCTAAAACCAGGGCAGATGGGTGCCACCTCACAGGAGTGTGGTCCTCTGGAGCTCTGTATGGGGCTGGGTATATTCCTTAGTAAATGCTCGTGCTGAGCACTAAGAAGAAAGGGAATAAAAGAGACGTAATTTATACCATCAGAGCTTACGGTCATCATAGGTGGGAGGCAAATGATGAACAGCAACGAACATTCTGGAATCACAAATTGAGAGAAGTGCTACGAAGACAAGAAACCGGGGCTATGGGAGACAGTAGTGGGGGGTCTGGGGGCCTTGGTGTAGATGAGGGGATCGAGGCAGGCCTTTCTGAAGAGGTGACAGAGGAGGGGAAGGAACCACCTGGTGAAAGGGGGTAAAGAACGTGCTCAAAGGACCTGGGCCAAAACACTTATGGGGGTGTCTGAGGAACAGAAGTGTCGTGAGTGGGGATACATGGGTGAGAGGGAAAGGGGGAGAGGTCAGGTCACATGAGGTTCCATCCATGCACGTGCACGCGTGCGTGTGTGCGCGCACGCGTGCACGCCAGAGAATGCACCTGTGGGTGCACACGTGCTTACCCATGGGTGAATTTTCTGGGAGATCGCATGGCCTGTAACCTAATGGGACCCGTGGTTCAAAAGAACTCTAAGGAGTTTTCGGAGTCAAAATTGCCCTTAGTCAATCAACACAAGCATTAGCACAATTGTGCCCAATGATTTTTTTGCAATTCTGGGAAGTTCTGCATTCTGAAGCAGAAAGTAAAGCATGGCGGTGCATTTCCAGGCTTCCCCGGAGGGCACGGGCACAGGGAGGGCTCCAGGTGATCTCAGCGTGTGGCACAGGGCCCATGCTACCTGGGCGTACAAGTGCCCAGACATGTGTAGAGTTTCAGAGGCCACAGGGACGCAAGAGCCACACACACACACACACACACACCCTCAGCAGCAGGAGCCATGGCTGCAAGAAGAGCGCGGGGCTCTGCAGCCTGTCCCCTGCAGGCGTAGCCCTTGCTCCGCAGGGCACTAGCAGGATTAGTGAGTCACTGGCCTCTCTCCTGCTTGCAGCCTCCTCAATGCCAACAAGATCAACTGCCTGCGAGTGAACACGTTTCAGGACCTGCAGAACCTCAACCTGCTCTCCCTGTATGACAACAAGCTGCAGACCATCAGCAAGGGACTCTTTGCCCCTCTGCAGGCCATCCAGACCCTGTGAGTACGCCCCCTCAAGTGGCAGCACGTGCCCAGACAGCAAGTGACCCCAAACACCCAGACACAGAGAACACCCCAAAGGAAGGCAAAGTGAGCATGTCCAGGAGGAGGTCTAGAGCCTGCAGTGAGGATGGACTAATAACAGTAGTTCTAGCTCACCTCTATTGAACACCTCCTGCGCTGCTCCACACCTCGCTGAGGACTTCCCCTATATTCAGACCTTTAGGCCTCACAGCAATCCTGTGAGGTAGGTGCTGTTATAAGCCCTCATTTCTCTGTGAGGAAACCAGGGCACAGAGAGGTTAAGTAACTTACTCAAGGTTGCCCAGCTAGAATTTGAACAGGCGGAGTTGCAGCTCACCTGCTCTGTTAACCACTGTTGCCAGTGTAGTCTGAGCTGGCTCCGTCTCTGCTGATAACCCAGTCCTGCCCACCCACATCCCCACCAGCCTGCAAAACCAAAAACCTCTGATACGGGCACTCAGAATTTTTCACCTCCCGTCTTCAGGGAGCATTTCCTCACTCCCGAGTACTGCAGATGTTCATAAGTAACTCCATTAGATACACGACAGCTGAGAACAGATCTCCGCCCAGCCCAGGCCCGACCATGAACCTGGGGCTTCTGGACGCCTTCTAAGTCACCTGGCACTTAACTGCCCCTGTAGCCAGAGGCGGGTGCCAATAAAGAGTTAGGAAGAGCCGCTGTATGTTGAACAACGACCGCGTGCTGAGCACCCCCGTGTTGGCGCTGTGAAGAGTTTTCCCGTGAGCCTGGGGAAGCCAGACCCGCGGTGCTGGCCTGGTGACAAAGAGGAGAGCAGCAATGCCCACTGCTGTATATGGGACACCCACCGTGGCCAGTCGGCACGCCTACTGCTTACGTGCCTGGCATTACCGGGCTTGGAGAAATCAAGTCTGGGCTGCTGTAAGCACAGACCCTGAGCCTGCCGCTTGCTTGGCCCATCAGAACCGGTGTGGGTCAGGGTCGAGATCAATGGTGGGTCCTGCCCCAAGTCAGGAGAGCAGGGAGACGGCCCCCCCATCCCCCGGCCGGCTGCCAGCTGCAGCTGTGACCTTCTCTGACCTCAGCTCCACCCTCCCCCCACCCCTGCACCCTGCCTGAGGAGGAGGGACCCAAGCGCCAGGCAAGGTGGTGGTGCAGCGTGGCACCACAGGTCACTCCTGATCAATTCTCCTCCTTCTCGCAGCCACTTAGCTCAAAACCCATTTGTGTGTGACTGCCACTTGAAGTGGCTGGCCGACTACCTGCAGGACAACCCCATCGAGACGAGCGGGGCCCGCTGCAGCAGCCCACGCCGGCTGGCCAACAAGCGCATCGGCCAGATCAAGAGCAAGAAGTTCCGCTGCTCAGGTAATCAGGTTACGGGACTGGGCCCCACCTCCCGACTCAGAGCACAGCAGCCCCAGAGAGGCCGGTAATCCAATCTAGAGGACAGCAAGCACTGTAATGGCTCCTCGGGAGCATCTCTGCAAATTAAATTGGGGAAATTCAGTTAGTCCTGCAGAAAACCAATTACCTTATGGATTTAAAATAAAACACACACACGCACAATAAAAGCATGGCGGGGGGTGCACAATTTCAGGAGAGACAAAACCCAGGTGGCAGCCTATCTCCAGGGCTAGGTGGAAGCTAGGGGAGGTACAGCCTTTGTCCACATGCCTTTTAGAGGCCACGATTTATTTTCTTTTAGTTCCCAAAGTGTGCCCCCCAAGTGGCAGATAGGGAAATAAATATCTCCCAGGCCAGGCTGCAGGCAGCATGTAATGTTGGGGGCCTCCCATTCCCTCTAAGATGGCCTTTGGTACAGCCCTTAGACCAGAGTTTGTTACAGAGTTCAGACATTCTCGCTAGCTAGCCGACTCCTCCACCCCAGACTGGTGCATTCTGCTTATGGAGAGAACAGCAAAGAGCTGTGCTCAGTAGGAAAGCAAAGCCTTGCCCTCCAGTATCCAAGCTCTCTCTGGAAACCTTCCTGCCTATTGCATCCGGGAAAGAGACCAGGGGTGAATGGCAGCAGGGGAGTTCTCGGTTCATCCTGGAAAGAGAAGTAGCCGTCCTTGACCCAATAGCTAGATGAGCAGGCAGTTTAAAATGGCGATCATCTGTGTCAGTTGCTGCTGGAAAAAAATCACCACACTGCATTGTGCTCGCAATGGTGAGAGATGGACAGTATGACGTGCTGAGATGGGTTGGCACCAACCCTCACAATCTGTGTGTCAGCGAGAACCCTTCTTCTCCCCTGCCCAAGAGCGTCTTATGTAAGCGAGTTCTCCCAGGGAGAATGACAGCGTGGGCCCTGGTCGCCAGGAGAAGACCAGCAGACAGACTTCTGCCTCTTTCATGTTGTTCTTGGCCTCTAAGTCAGATCCTTTAGTCCATGTCTCCAGAGGGGTAAACGTTAGCTATTTGCTTTTTCCATAGAAACTAATACCTCAAGAGAGCTTGGAGACACCACGGGGACTCGGTGGCAAAATGAGGCATTGCTCCCAACTTACCTTCCGCAGAATAACAATGTCAATTACAAGAGCAGTTTCTGGCCAGTGATGAACTCTGTGCTGAGTGCCTCCAGTTTGATTTGGTTCTTCCACTAGTCCTCTGAGCTCAGCAGGAGGGGTTCCCATTCTGCAGCTGAGGGAGCCAGGGGCCTAGAGGTAAAAGGGCACCCCCATGGTCACAGCAAGCAGATGGTAGAGGCAAGACCAGGCCCCAAGTCTGGTTCACTCCTCGACTCCGCACAGCATGTAGGAGAGAAGGAACATTTGGGAAGGCAGTCCCACTGCTTGGGTGACTCTCTTTCGCATGCAGTCTCATGGCCCACCCCCCACTCCCTGCAACTCTTTCCTTAAGTTCCTTCTTGGGGCCGGCAGCATCTCAGGGAGGAAAACCTTCTCCCAGCCCGGAGGTGTCACCTGAAGCACAACCATCCCGCCCGGGGCCTTTCTGATAACACGCACCTCTTACTCCCTCTGCCCTCTCTGTTCCTCTCCAAGTCTGTCCAGGGCTGAGGTCCTTAGCTCTGTCAAGGAGTTGTGCCCCAGAAGAGGGGCAGTAAGACACAGAGGAGGAGGGGGTGCCACCTACCTGACCCCAACCCCTTGGTCTTCCGTCGTGATCTCAAGGCTCCAGATTGATGCCAAGACCCTGGGGGCAGAGCAGGAGTGGAATCAGCCCAGGGTCCGAGGACCGGCAGCTTCCAGGGACCGAATCTGGGCCAGTGCCTAGGAACAACTGTAGGCTGGGACTAGGGGTGGCAGGGTGGGGGTGCAGGCAGAACTAAGTAGAGAAAAAAAAATAGTAAGCTGACTTAGGACACAGTAACCTCTCATTCTCTTGCTCTGCCCCTACCTCCCCACTTGTGCATGGGTGGGATCCTGGCTGCTTTTCCTATGGAGGGTAGGAGTGGTTGGAAATTGTAAAAAGAAACAGAAGTTCAGGGTTCTTGGACTGACCCTGTCTAAAAGATTTTTTTTTTAATCACTACTAAGCAGATTATTCCTATAAAGGTAGAGGACGTCAGAGCTGATGCCTGACATCGAGCATTCTATGTGCTATTACTTCATGTAGCTGCAGAGAAGAGAGGTAGAGAGAGCTACTGGTGAGCATCAAAGGCCTTGGCTTTGACAGACACTGGGGCCCAGACCTGTCTTGGCTTTAGGGGATACAGAAGCCATAGGTCTAAAGCTCTATGTTTCCAGGAAGCTCCAGAAGAAGGAGGGGCGGGTGACACATAC
The DNA here is from genome assembly GCF_003265705.2 of Callorhinus ursinus. NCBI lineage: Eukaryota > Metazoa > Chordata > Mammalia > Carnivora > Otariidae > Callorhinus > Callorhinus ursinus. The sequence continues at coordinate 34,949,590 of NW_027397065.1, forward strand.
TGGAGTTGACAGATAATAACTCCGCGTTTTACTTTCCCCTAAAAGCACCCCCATTGCAAAGACAGCTGATGTAATTAGAAGCCAATCTGAGGGCTGCTCCTGCAACGCATAGAGCCCCTCCATAGGCAGGGCATCTGGCTGCCAGCTGCCCTGTGTCTACCTCTATCAGCTGCATCCGCCGCCCTGGGCAGCAGTGTCAGGTTAGAGGTGAACGCTGCCAGCCGGCGTCATCTGACCATCGGATTAAGTCCCCCTGAAAAGGCACCGTCTGGCTGCCTGGGACTCCAGGCGCATCCCCAAGGGAGCACTTGGCAGTTGGAAGATGCTGCCTGTCTTCCATCACACCCCCTCCCTTGGCGTGTAGAGATCTGTCGGCAAGAAGAAATTCACAGGGAAAAGTACAGAAGGTGGTGACACGGTATGCACAAGGATGGCAAACCGCAAGACACTGCTCAGGGCATCAGAGGCTTAGAGACCTCAGACATCGCCCAGTCCCTGCTAGAGATGATGAAATCGAGGCCTACCCAGCAGAGAAGTATTGTCTGAGGTTAGAGAGTAGTATTTTCAAGACGAGATCTGAAACCCTGGACTTCCGACGTACTGTGAAAATTTTCTCCCTTGTCCCTCCATTTATTTTTGTTGAGGGAAATCAAAGAGAAGGTTTCAAGGCTTGGGAGCAGGGGCATGAAAGGGATGGATTTTTTCCCTGCTCTGATCAAACTGGAATGTGAAATCCCCAAACCACAGTGTTTATAGAGCCCTGCATGTCTGGGGGTCGAAGCAGGGTTGAGACCAGATTGCAGTGAGCACCTCTAGCCGGTCAGATGGGAGGGCTTTGAAAGAGGTCAGATCTGGGACTATGACGTAACCTTGACTAACTGGTCAACCATTGCAGACAACCTTTGTATGCACTGGCGAGATGCTGTGACCATCTTGTCCCAAAAACACACTGTAGAGGAACAGCGACTCGGTCCCTCCTATCAGAGGGCAAGAGTAGGGAGGTGCCCAGTCCCCTGGCCCTGACTCTGACCTCGTCAAGATGTACACATCTCCTCCTAGTGGCTTGGGAGGAAGTTCGCAAAAACTGCCCGGATCTATTGCAGATAGGGATCTAGGGCCTAGGCGCCCTCACTTAGACCCACAGTACCCAGAAAGAGTTGGTTGTTAGTCCCTCTACCCACTGCCATGATTCACAACCGTGGAGGAAATCTGGAAATCAGGAAGGACCCTAGAATCCGGTGTCTTCCCCCTTTCCTTCCTTCTCTTAGTCTGAAAGAGGCCACTCATTGTGATGGGAATCGGTCAGCTCCTCTGTGAGTCGGTGTTCGCAGACCGTTGTGATTGTAGGTTTCCCAGTCCCAAACCCGGGGCCCCATCGGCTTCCCCATCTCTCTCCCTGGCTAAGGTCACGTATTTTCTTTCGATGCCATACTCCCCCTCCATGATACTTCGAATCATCCTGGATGAATGTCTTTCAGCCAGAGGGTTTCTGGGCACCTGGAAGGGTACTGGGGAGACTCCTGAGGTGTGGAATAGCAAAGGCGCTTTTCCTAAAGAAGAGCATTGCAGCTTTGTTCGCCCACCGGAAGTTGTGGCTTGTCTCCTCATTTAAGAGGCTGGGAGATCAGACTGCTGCGGATCCATTCTGCTATGGGGACAGACAGGTTGCAGAGCATGTGGAAGATGCTTCTGCTAAGATTGATGTCTTGGCAGATTGATGGTATGATTGAGTGGGATTTAGAGATCAGTGCAGGCCTGTGAGATGACCAGAGACATCTGCGGTCATAATTCCCTTGGGAGGGCTCCATTGCGCCCTGATACTTCTGCGTAGGGGTATCTAACAGTCTCCCACCTGTTCTTCTCCCCTTCCCATGTATCTCCCCTGGGAATGGGCTGCAAGGGCGGTGGGGCTCCTGTCTTCAGAAGTGTTCCTGTGGAACCCTGCTCCTGATACTAATCACGCTCAGTGGGGGCCTGCTCCGGCTTCCGCTTCTCCACGCTGCTTCCTCTGAGCGCTCCTGTCCTCTCTCTGACGCTGCTTCCTGACCTTGACTCTGACCAGTCGCCGCGGGGCTTTCCTTTGTGCTTGATCTAACCATGTGGTGGAACGATGGAAACGGAACATGGTTCTGTCAAGCACCGCGGAAAGCACCGCGCTCTCCTGCAGCATGGCCCGCCACCGCCACCACCGCTGGACACCTCTTCTCTGCTCTGGAGCACCGCAGCCCAGCACCTGCCAGACCCACCTGTCCCGGTCTAGCCTCACAAAGGGCTGGGGGCGGGGGTTGCGGGGGGGGGGGAGTCTTGAGGGATTCCCAGAGCACCTCCACCTCCAGGTAGCAGATATGGGCTGAAATGGGTATGGAGAAGCACACGGAGGACACGCTAAGATCTATATCCACATCTCCTACCCCAGATGGAGTCGTCATCCCCCAAATCTACACCGGATGCCAGCCGAGGGGTAAAGGAGCTAGGTCATAGCTCAGAAACCACTGTTTTCCTTCTATTCAGAGAGAACAGGTACACCGATGAAATATGCCCCATGGTTTCATGGCAGGGTCCCAGCGCAAGGTCATTTTCCCAAGTGGTAGCTGACCCAAAGGTCATACTGCTTGTGATCCACTCCTTACCCGCCATCTTTACCGGAAGCATTGGGGGTGGATGTGGGCATGAGAATGGGTGAAAGTGGCGTGAGCCTGAGACTTTGGATTTAACCTGTGGCTCCTTCTGAACCCGACCCCCACCCCTCACGAGTACATTGGCCCTGGTCCACCCCTCCCCCCCGTGCGGCCTAAAGTCTAGTCTGTGTCCTTTACCTTCCAAGAACAGTTAACACGGTGGCCTAGGTGCTGGACTCCTCACATGGTGCTCGTTCAATGCCACATAAGGGCTGTGCAGAAATCAACTGTCTCTGATAATAAAGAGAGGGATCTTGGCACCTCCCATTCTGTTTGTTTCTTGGTAAATCCCTAGGCCCAGTGTAACTAGAAGATTGTTTTTGGTTCATGCCATGGAGTCTGTGTGTTTCGTCCCAGATAAGAGAGAGCCAGGGTGGGAACCAAACCCTGGCTTAGGCCTGGGAGCCGACTCTGGCCTCCCATGGTGATGTGTGACTCTCACTGTCTCCTCTCCCTCAGGTCACCCCTCAGAGCCAGGGCCCAGCCGTTGCTGAGTAACAAAGAGTCGTCTGCCTCTCTGGATGCTTTCACCATATACTGAGTGCTTACTATAGGTCAGGCATCGAACTGTTTCCATCATTACCTTCTTGAATTTTTATAACAACCTTATAAGGCCCATTTCACAGATAAGCACATCAAGTCAGAGAGGTTAACTAACTTGCCCAGGGTCAGATGGCTGCTGTCTCTAGCTGTAACACTCAGCCTTCCCAGCTATGGATAAATCCATTGCCTTGAATTATAAAATGGGGAAGAGTGACAGGATTGACTTGAATTGACAGGGAGTGGGAAAAAAATTTTACCACACCCTTTCAAGCTTGCTTCTGTTGATAGAGAAAAACTTGAGTAAGCAAGTGAGCAAGCAGCACAGTTTAAATGGCTCCTCCCTCCAGCATGGACAGACCAAGATCTGTTTGGTACAGAACAAATCCTCGAGCCTGGAGCAATTCCCTGTCCTGAACAGGGGGGCCGGGCCTCTGGGGTGGGTCCACGATGGCACTTTCCTGGGCACCTCCCCGGTTCTGCAGCAGCAGGCTTACGACCGGGCAGTGCCCAGCCACAGGCCTTGGGCCTTTCCCTCTGCTTTCAGGCAGATGGCTGCATTCATAATAGACTCTGACGGGGACAGCTTACAAGGACAGCTGGTCTGCCCAACTGATCACCAAACTCCTGGTAAAACAGTTGACATTTTCCAGCCACTGGTGTCTAATCCCCCAGCCTTTGCCTATGAGCGGATGACTGTGTGCCTAGCAATGCTCTCTTGATTCCATTCATTACTTACGACCCTTTGCTTGTCCACGTGACTCTCTCTTCAAGCTGATGAACTCCCCCGCACCCCCAGTTCCTCTTTCTGCTCCTTTTCTCCTTCCATCCCACCCATGTTAGGGATACTGGAGGTAGAAGAGGAGAGTTCTGGACACATGTGTTGGCAGGGCCATGGTCATCAGATAACAATGAATCTATGACTTTCATTCAACAAACTGGTTGCCTAAAGAATGACGCAAATCCGGACGGTTAATGACAGGAGCCATCCTGGGCCCGGTACTGGCCTCTGCAGCCAAGGCCACCCAAAAAATGGGAGCTGTGGCTCCCTACCTGCCCCAATCCCATGACCATCCAAATGTCAAAGACAGTCTCTCCTGGGAAGTGGCCATAGGGCAAGGATTCGTAATAAAATCGTATTGCTGTGGATTTCCACCCCCCAGTCTATTAAAGCTTCTCTGTGATCATGTACCAAGTGTCGTTGTTCTGAGCTGCCTGCAAAAAGGGAGGAGGGCTACAGGGGCAGGAGCAGGCAAGATGCCAGATGACATCAGCTCTCCCATGACCCGCTTCAGCCGTCGTTTTGTTTTATGGCTCTTCTTCAAGTCCTCTGAGATCTCTGCTGTCTGAACTCACCCCAAACAGACGAAGTAGCAGCCTATTCAGTTACTCCCCTCCTACTAAGTATTTCTGGCAGTGACAAATATGCATTGAGATTGAAATGGACTTTTAAAGCTCTGGAAAAGTTAAAAATACTTTTGGGTAGTTATGAGCATTAGGCATAACAAATGGCTCCGAGAAACCCTGGGTAGTTTCGGTAATGAAATATGAAGTGCTGGGGGTGGCATTTCAGGCTGGCTCTGACTGGGGAAGGAAACCTTTGGGTTCTGGGCAAACACCGTTATTAACATTTCTGGCTCCCACTCCTATAAAATATCACACTCTGACCCCCTCGTTGTTACAAACCAGGGCAATAACAAGAACAGCAGGGGGGAATGCTGGAAAGGACATATTAGTCCATCGAATCTAATTGCAAAATCATTTCATTAAAATGGGTCAGCGGTTCCATCGCAGAGGTCCACCAGTTATAATCTAACTATACTACAGAGAGCGATTCCTGCTAACTACAGACGCTCTCACCTTGATTAAAACGAAAACGCATTTAATCGGTGGCAGTCCCCGGCCACAGCCCAGCCGGTGTACATCTTCAGGCTCATCGTGTTGAAGAGCAAACCGTGCTCCCTCCTGTCTTTCAAAGGCATTTGATCAGTGCTCGGGGTTCCTCCACTTTGCAAGGATTCCACTGTAGACGCCTTCTGAAGGAAAAATATATGCGCGTGTACAAAGCGTCCCTTCACGCCATCAGCATGGAGAACCACTGGCAGGGGACAAGAGAGGATTGTCATTTAGCAGGGTTTGCAAAATGAAATTCACCCAGGACTCAGCATGCCGATGTGTCTGGAGGAAGATGGCCCAGGTCAGAGTTATTCAGTGGGACGGATCCTGGCAAGCCAAGGGCAAGAGATTTGCATAATGCATTGGATTAGGAAGCAGCCCAAATAACTGCGGGGATACGTGCACAGATTTTGCTCACACAAGCCTGGGGGTGGAAGGTGGGATGAAGGAGGGAGGCGGGGAGGGAGCAGAGAGGGAAAGGAGACAGGTCCAGGCCTCTGATCCCCTGTCTTCAGGAGAAGGTCTCCCTTCAGAATCAGAGACCACCAAGTTCATCCGCAATCAAGGATTAGCGTAGGTTGATAAGGTGAGGGGTAAGAAACCACAAGCGTAGAAGATAGCTGCTTCCTGCCTCCCATAGCCCCTGCAGGAAAGCGCCATTCAGTCTACCTCCGCCAAGCTGGACTCTATGATCAGTCCTACAAAGACTGGCATAAATGTTTTGTCAAAATACACATCTGCAGAAAAGCATAGTATTAGTCACATGGGCCCTGGCATCCGCCTGCCTGGGTTCATCCCTCTGTCGTGTACCAGCTGATCCGATGACCTCAGTCTTCTCATCTATAAAATGGAGTCATGATAATCTCAGAGAGTTGCAAGGATTAAATGGGCTTCCCCCATCTGAAGTTTGAAGAATAGTGCCCGGCTTGTGGTCCATGCTCCGTAAAAGTCAGCTATTATCACTAGCTACACGGATGTTTTAGTGGCCTCTGATATGCCAAATGTTCTACTAGGTTCTGGAAAATGACAGTAGTAGGATCACAAATATCCATATGGTTCTTTTCCCTTCCCCAGAGCCTCTCCACTGCTTTGCTCTCCTTGCATTTGCACAACCATCCCCATGAGACGGGGCAAGTCCTAGACCCCCATTTGTCCATGTGGAAGGACTGAGGCTAGTAAGTGCCAGGGCCTGGACAAACCCACGACTGCTAACGCTTCTGTACTGGTAGTGCTCCACACTGGCCCTATAGCGGATCAGACCACCAAGGTCTGCCTCAAGCAGTTCAGCAACCCTGGGATGTTCACGTTCTCTGAAACGCTTCAGGAACACTCACATACGGGACAGCTGATGTGCTAGCAGCACCCTGCTTACGCACTGGACAAACGTGGACCAAGCCTGTGTTTCACACCTAGCACAGCGCTAATGAAATGTTGACCCCTGTCAACTAGCTGGGGAGAACCAGGGCTTCCCCAGTGACCGCCACTGGGATTGCTGTTCTCACAAGGTTTGCCCGGGTGCCAAGGGATCATTTCTAATCAGTAAAGCAGCACCCAGGGCCTCTCCTGAGATGTTACTTTTTGATCCTCTTGCTGTTACTGTGTGACCTCAGGAGAGACTCGATGTCAAAAAAATAAATCTTAGTTCCAACCACTTTTAGCTCATCAGAACTGGCCTTTCACCATAGTTAAATGGAGCTTATTCTCAAAGACAGGGCAAATCACTTGGATCTTCACAAGGGTTGTGCTTGTCTTGACAGTTTTTAAATGTTAATTTATCGCTATTATTGGTTTTAAAGAGGATCATCAGGCAACCCTGAGCCAAATTCCCAAGGCTTTAGGGCCTGGGCTCCAATTTCCCAGGTCCCCAACCCTCATTGTTGTCTTCCCGATGCTGAGGCCTGGAGTCAGTGGTCATTGACCACCATATGCTGGGTCTCCTTTGTTGTTTCGTTACCTGCTTGAAGAGAACTGAGTTTTAACCCCCTTCCCTGACTTCCTCCCCACCCTGACACAGCCCGCATCAAAACGCCATCGAAATCTCTTCATTGGGATTTTCATGAATATTCAGAGGGTCCACAGATGATGGGCATCATGGACTAAGTACTCTTCACCCCAAATTGTAGCCCAAATTCCGTACACATGCACCTATGAGCGTTTCTCTGAGGAGAACACAACTTCGCATCAGCTTCTCAGAAAGGTCCATGACCCACAAAAGCTTAAGAGCCCACAGAGCTTGAGCCTGGTTTCCCAGAGGACTCAAATGATGAATGATAAAGACCAAATGGAAAGTGGGAGGCTGGGGTGGGGAGGGCACCAGCAAGGTGGCCACAAATGAAAGCAACGCTGTGTCTGTCCCTGGGAAACCCCCCCTCACATGTCTCCCCATCCCACTACCCACAACCTCAGCCCAGGCTGGGAGCCCCGGTGATCCTGACTGCCCTGTTTGGCCCCACCCAGGCTCAGAGGATTACCGCAGCAGGTTCAGCAGTGAGTGCTTCATGGACCTTGTATGCCCCGAGAAGTGCCGCTGCGAGGGTACCATCGTGGACTGCTCCAACCAGAAGCTGGCCCGCATCCCAAGCCACCTCCCTGAATACGTCACTGATCTGTAAGTACTACCTGGGCTGGAACTCCCTACACGGCCCCTAGCACCCCGTCACCCTGAGCCAGCCAGAGCAGGGTCTCTGGGAGGCAGCCCCCGTCCCGGCTCAGTCACATGGATACTCCTTGGCCATCCTCTGCGTCCTCAGCAGAGGATAGACACCCAGGCACCACCCCCCCCCCAACCAACACCATCAGGGACAGCTTCCTCAAAAATAAAAACCACTAGTTCATTCAACAAATATTTTTGAACACCCACTGTGAGCCAGGCACGGTGCTAGGCCCACCAGCTTCCACAATGCACAAAGCAGACAGTCCCTCCAGCTCCTTATGAAGCTTACTACATAACAGAAAGATGGTTAGTAAATGGTTGTCAAAGTCGAGAAAACACTGGAATGATGAGCTATATCTGAGCCTCCAGTTATACATGCTAATGAAAGAGTACACTGGTTTGTCTGGAAATGGAAGAGCTAGAGAGCTACAGCATGGTAGGGGTGAGGGCGTGACATGTGCGGGATGGACAGACCTACGTGTGACTCTGGTCATCTTGACTTTCCTCTCGTTGGGCAAGTTGCTTCTCAGACCTCAGGGTCCGATTTCTAGCTGTAAAATGGAGGGGATGGCACGTACCTCCTAGGGGTTTAAGAAGATGAAGCAAGAGAATGCAAGCACGGAATTCATCTTGACTCATGCAAGGAGTGAGCTCCGCATGAACAATGGTGGTCTTAGTGGCGTTCGTGCTAGTGTTCTCTTTGACTTACACATCACAGTAACACATGGCCAGGCACAGCCCTCTGGGCCCTCGTGCCTTCCCTGAGTTTTCCCTGGCTCCCCTGAACTTGGCTGAATGTGAGGGCCAGGTGGCAACTCAGTTCAAGCTGTGGGGGAGCTGGGGAGGATTCCATGGAGGGCGGAGGAGGAGGCGCCCCCATCCCCGGCTAACCCACCACCTCACCTCTTGTTTCCCATATAGGCGACTCAACGACAATGAGCTATCTGTTCTCGAGGCCACTGGTATCTTCAAGAAGTTGCCCAACCTGCGGAAAATGTAAGTCAGCCCCCCGGGCACTTGGCAGCAGCCTGCAGGCCTGGCCAGGGTCCGTGCTGCAGACTAGAGCAGAAGGCCAGGGTACCGGGGGCTCCCTCACCCTCTGGCCCAGACCCTCCCAGCCTCCTCTTGCCCCCACTACGGCATGTATCTTTGAAGCAGGACAGTAAGGCACAGCCATGCAGAGACAGACCAAAATGAAACTTCACTGTTTTGGGTTGTTTTTTTTTTTTTTTTTTTTATTAAAGATTTTTTTTATTTATGAGAGAGAAAGAGTGAGCGTGAGCGGTGGGAGGGGGGAGGGGCGGAGGGAGAGGGAGAAGCAGACTCCCTGCTGAGCAGGGAGCCCGATTCGGGGCTCAGCCCCAGGACCCTGAGATCCTGACCTGAGTCATGAAGGCAGATGCTTAACCGACTAAGCCACCCAGGCGCCCCAAAACTTCACTGCTTTTAAATTGCTAAGTATGGTGCAGAGCATGCATTTGGCACCATCCCTAATCCTCACTCCAGGTGCCCTCTGCTCCTCCTGATCCTCCACACCCAGCGTCTACCCCAAGGGGTGGCAAGAGGAACTCAGGTAAGGACCAGCAATGGGACACGGGAGTCTAGGGTACATGTATGTCACTCAGGACTTTTTACGAGGTGACAATTAAAAGTTCTGTTCTTAGATGGCCTCTACAGGCTTCTGCGTCGGTGAGGCACACTGGAGCAGAAACGCTAGATGTCTTGCACACTGGGCTTCAGTCTAGGTGTCCCTGGGTCTGACCAGAGCCTGACCTGAGGCAAAGGGCCCACATGCTCACATTGGCTTCTCCAGTGCCAGGGCTGCCTGTCCTCATACCCCCTCCCTGCCTCCAAGTTTGGGCCAAACAAGAGTAATGTGGCTGAGCTAAGGGAGCGTTTGTCCTGGGCCAGAGGCCACATTCCCTGCCTCGTGCACATCAGCTCATGTAGTCCTTGTACACCTGCCTGGTGGTGGCCTCATATTCCTCTTCATGTGGGTGAGGAAGCTGGCAAGGCTTCTCTGAGACCACACAGCTGATCAGTGTCGGAGCTGGTACTCAGACTGGGGTTCAGCCGTAATCACACCAGTGTGCAGTTAGGCTTGCTTCCGCTCATCTTCCCTTCCCAGGGCCCTCACAGAGGTACCGGCACAGACAGGGACTCTCTACCCTCTGATGCCCTTCTCCTCGGCCCCTCTCCCTGCACCCATCCCAGACTCCACACCTCCTGGCCCCAGAGTTGGGCTCAGAGGAAATATAGTCAAGCCTCCTTATTCACAAATCCCATGTTTGCTAATTCACTTACTCGCTGAAACTTATTTGTAATCTCAAAATCAATACTCACGGTGCTTTCATGCTCATTTGTAGACATGGACAAAACAGCAGAAAATTTCTTGAAAATTTTTGAGTCATCCTGCGTGCCTGTACTCAGCTGACATCCGAAAGGCTGTGCTCTGGTTCTTTGTTTCAGCTCTCGGACTGTAAACAAGTGTCCTTGTCACAGTATATTTGGTGCCACATCTTTTTGCATGTTTATGCATTTTGTTGGTGATTTTGCCTTTTAAATGGCCCCGCTACATAGTGCTGCTGGGCTGTCTAGCCTTCCAAAGCACGAGAAAGCTACGATGCGCCTCGTGGAGAAAATACATACGTTACATGGCTTTCATCAGACTCGAGTAATGGTGCTACAGGCTGTGAGTGCCATGTAAGTAAATCCACCACATACATTAAATAAGATGTCTTTAAACAGAAACACACATCAGACAAGGTTATGTACTGATCAGCTGATGACAGTGTTGTGACCAGAGGCTCACAGGAACCTAACCTTGTGTTTCCCCTGGGAGCCGTGGTTCAGCATTCCCTAATTCAGTTTTCCCCGTGACTTTGTAGACTGTAACTACCGTGAATAATGAGAACTGACTGTAAACCTTCATTTTTTTGTCACGTTCTCCACTCTTCCACCCGTCAGTCCCCTGCAGACAAGAAGAAGACAGACCTTCCCCTGCCCTGGGCTGCACCTCCCTCCCTCCCTGACCACAGCCACCACCTTGCCCACGTCCTCAGTGACTGCTCTGTAACTGAGGGCAGGAGAGAGTACTCTGAAGGCACAGAGGAGAGAGGGACACACGTGGGTCCTGGAGAGGACTATGGCTGTCTGTGTGGTCAGGCTTCGGAAACCAAGCACAGACATCCCCCATCACCTGCAAGGAAACGTCCTGTTTAATTCAAACCTGAGAAACGCGTACTGTTGTAAACCTCAAAACAGCAACTTCCATGTGTATGGAGAGAAGGCAGGTATTTAAATGAGTAAGGCTGGCCAAGTACATATCTGCATAGTAAACAGGACGAAGTAATCTTTGCTTCCATAGAGAGACATTACCCTCCCGTGTGAGGTGAAGCTCACACACTTTGAGTCCCTCTCTCATCTTCTCCCTTGCAACAGGGAAGGGAGACTAGAGAACCGTTTCTGTGCACCAAGAAAAACAAGCACACAAACACAATGGTAAGTGACCACCGACTCCCAGCCTCAGCATCCAAGCCACAAGAGAGTGGTGGGGACTGTGACAGAACACAAAGCCAGTTCTTGCTAAAAGGGTCAAAGGTCACTGGGTTTGTCCCAGTGTTTGCTGTGCTGGAATGAGGGTCCCAGCTGCCAAACCTTCCCTGTAGCAGCCAGAAATCCAAGCACAGCGAAGAACAGACCTGCGTTTGTTCTCAGTTCAGCTCTGTCCCCCTCCTGCTGTGTCACCCTAGGATTGTCCTTAGCCTTGCTGAGCCCTAGCTACATTATTCGCATGGTAGAAGGAAATCTACTTTCCTTATAAGTTATGATGAGGATCAGAAATAAGTATGAAGAGGGGCGCCTGGGTGGCTCAGTCGTTGAGCGTCTGCCTTCGGCTCGGGTCATGATCCCGGGGTCCTGGGATCGAGCCCCGCATCGGGCTCCCTGCTCGGCGGGAAGCCTGCTTCTCCCTCTGCCACTCCCCCTGCTGGTGTTCCCTCCCTCGCTGTGTCTCTCTCTGTGTCAAAATAAATAAAAATCTTAAAAAAATAAAATAAAATAAAATAAAATAAAATCCCATTCAAAAAAAAAAAAAAAGTATGAAGAGGTCAGTGAAAGACACGCCACTGAACATGGGCCTGGGATGGAAAGTAGCAGGAAGACGGAAGAGCACATCTGGGTTGAGGACCAGGGTCGCTAGCTATATACTTAAAACAGGAGTTGCAAGTTCAGATATTTTCAAGATCCAGAGAGTAGCACAGATGTGGAAAGGAGCTTGGTGCATGGCAATAATTAATCATAGTAATAATCCTAATAGCAGCTAGCCACTAACAGTTACTAGACACTTCACTCTGTGCCAGACTGTACTGACATTAATTCATGTAAATCTCACCAAGAAAAACCAAAAAGCTTTGAGATTGTTACATTTTACAAATAAGGAAGCTGAAACACAGAAAGTGAAGTAACTTATCCAAGTTTAAAAATCAAGCAGCAGAGCCAGGAGGGGTAACAGTGCAGATCAGTTGGGGAATGCGTGCCCTATCTGAAGGCAGTAATTACATGTGTGTGCACAAATTCATACTCGTAGTACTAGCCAACCGAGCAAATGCCGAAGGAACAGATCTGGTCCCAAGGCCACCAGCTGCAACCACTTATTTAAAATAACTCGATGGCAGCTCTTTTTGTTAAGTAAAGGATCTACTGGGACCCATCACCGTCCCAACATCCCCACAGAGGTAGTGGGCCAACGGGATCAGGGTCAGGTTAAAGCCAGCTGTGCCTGTGTCCAAGTCTGCTAAGCTTCCGCAAGGAATGGGAAGTCAGGGCCCTAAGGTTATGCTCTTGACTTTACCCTGACCAGGCACAGGGGCCGAGAGGGGGGAGCATAAAGCCAGGTGTTGAAACTCTACTGTGCCTTTACCTGTCCTGTGGGAATAATGAGATCTCCAAGAGTATCACATGTACTAAGGGATGCCTTCCCCCCCCCAAAAAAATGTATAAGCCATTCCCCAAAAGGATTATTGGTACCGTGGTAACTCCAGGCAACTCTTCAAATGACGTCACATTCAGACTGTGGTCATGGCATCTCTCAGGCAGACTTTTAGGTCAGTTCCTACGCTGAAGGAGAATCTCAGCCACAGGCTGAAACCTGGCAGCCCTCTAGCCAAAATCAGGTTACACACGGGCAAATTTGTTGTGTGTTTTTAGTAAGAATTAGTTGCCCACTTCTAAAAATCAGGAGTGTTCATGGAAAAAAAAGATCCAAATTTCTGGCATCTTTTGGAAAATCAGATCTGGCAAAACGGGGCCAAACGGCTGCAGTTGAGTTGAAGTGAGAAGCAGCTCTCCCCCTAAATCGGGCATGTGCTTTTCTGGTCACTGGGCTTGTGGACTGTGCTATCCCTCTGGACCTGCTTCCTGCCTTAAGTCACCAGCCTGGACCCTGTGGACATTTGAGCTTGCAAGCCGAGCTGGAAATAGAATTTCCACCTCAGGGAGGGAGAGGTTCATAAAAAGGGTGGACAGGACCTCCCTGACCTGACAGCGTGCCAGAGTGCTTGCTCCGTGATGACCCAGTATCCTTAGTTTCTAGAACAAAATCCACTTAGCTCTCTCCCCACTACATTTTCATCTGAGACTGGGCTTTAAACAGGATCAGAGATGCCTCCCTGTTGCCAGGGTGCTTGGGCGGTCTTACAAGCCATGGGCTAGAAGAAGCCTGGGTTTGCCTCCTCAGACCAGGTTTCCAGGGGAAGCCAGACAAATCCCCAGCCTGCAGGGCCTCGTTGTTTCTTGGGACAGCCGGCAGCCAGCAGAGGCAGCGGGGACACACACTGGGTTTCTCCTGGTGCTGCCCCTCTGAACTGCCCTCCCCCGCCCCCCATCCCCACCCCCACCCCCACCCCAGGCTGCATGGGAGTTTCCACGGCTGGGCCCTTGTGTAAGATCCCATCCTCATCAGAGCCAAAGCCAGGATGAAGCCATATTCCTTCGGGTGCGTCTGTAGAGACAAAAATGGACCAAGGCCTGCTGAGTGGTCCTGGCTTCACATTTGGGGTCCCTGGGATCTGGGGCGTCTTCAGGAAGATCGCACTCTGAGAGTAAGACAGAGTTCCTACAAAAGCCTGATGCTCTCGTTTTGTGTGTGGAGTGCTTGCCCCAAGCTGCCTGTAGTTTTGAGCAGCGCTTGGATGAATGGAGAGACAACCACAGCCTGGTCTTCTGGAAAATTCTGTCCCCTCCTTTTTTTCTCTCCTTATGTTTTCCATTCTCCCAGCCTGAGGAAATCCAATTCACAAACCTTACAGTAATGTGATGTTAATTTTGCTCATTTAAAGAAACAGATGTCGGGAAATGGGAGCCCTCCCCCTTCATGGCTGCTTTAACTCATCTTCATTGCCCGTCCTGTGTACTTTAATTCCGCACAGAGCCTAACTCTCTGGAGCAAAATCCTGCTCCTCCAGCATTCCTATGAGTTATAGCTACTGAGAGAGCCTTTATCTCTCCTCCCATGTCTAATTTGGGGGTAATTTGCAGTCTCCCCTGTGCATTACCTTCATTCCTGGGTTATCCCAGACCAGGACTACTAGGATTTATTAAAAACAAAAACCCAAAAACAAACAAACAACAAACAAAAACCGGCTGAGTTTAAGGAGAGCCAACAAGGGTGGGGCGGGGCGGGGGGCAGAAATCCAGAGAGAGTCTCCCAACTCGCTCAGACCTTGGGGGGAGGATGCTGAGGAGTATTTCTCCTGTTTCCTTGGCAGGACAGAAGGGGCAGGAGAGCAGGGCCATGACAGGAGCACTGAGGGTGCCGACAAGGCCCCAGCTGTTTCCTCCGCACCTGCACACAGGCGTGGGCACTGCCTTGCCCTGCAGGCCCAGGCCCTACCTGGGAAGGAGGCAACAAAGTGGCGTCCAGCCCATGGGTGCCCAGTTCCATCGCTAGCTCTGAGGCAGTTGCCGAGGGAAGCTTCACCCCCTGGGGTTGCCATGGGTCAGCCCAGAGCTGCGCACGGGTGCATGAGAGAAGCAAAAGCACCAGGGACTCAGCTGTGGGTCCTAACGTCCTCAGTGTGCTTAGAGGGTTAGCAGGCTCCACCTACACCTGCAGATTTTGCCGTTCGCAGAACACCATTCCCTGTGCAAGGCACAGACAGGCTCTTTGCTCCGGAGACTGAATTTTTTTCCCCCAGTTTGTGTAAACACCATCACTCTCCACTCCATCCATCCTGTCTGGGATGCATTTCAGGCCTGACTGGGTGGTCCACGGAGGCTCCCTGCCAAGGAGCGTCCTGGGGGACTCGCAGCCCCGGTGGCCCTGCAGGAGCTCTTGAGAGGCCTGGCCTGTGGTGATCAGGCATCAGAGGGAAAGGCCTTCTCGGAGCTCGAGCAGAATTGGAAAGGGTGGCTCCAAGGCTTGGTAGGACCAAGCCGTTGGAAAATACAATATCCCAAGCCCTGAATTTTGCAAAACAGTAACAGAAGGGTGTGAGTGTCCACAGCACCAAAGGAACATTCACTTAGGAAAGAGGCAGCTCATGGAGGACTTCTGATGCACCAGAAAGCCTGGCCTCAATCCCAGTTCTATCAGCTGTATGATTCTGGGCAAGTCACTTAAACTCTCTGAACCTCAGTCACCTCATCCATAAAATGAGACAATGATAATACACGTAATACTCTTCTGATAGGTGTTGTTTCAAGGATTTGATGTGATTCTGTGAGCCACACCTCTCACATGGAACCTAATGCATGATAAGTGCTCAGAAAGTAGTAACTAGAAAGTGTCCATTTATATCAAGGATCTCAACTGTAGAGCTAGAAGCTCTACAAACATCCCACCCCCACAGAGGGCACATTTTATATTTTTCTCTGGCCTTCCACGTGAGAAGCACTGCTAGGCGAGAGTTTCTGATGAAGGGAGAAAAATCGGTTTGAGAATCGCCATTTTAAATGTGCTCATACCTGGGGCTTAGAAAAAAGGATCACCCTGAAAAGACTTCAGGCTGCATGCGTCCTGTTTCACAGGGTAGCCCCAACCGTGCAGGACTAGGGTCCTTGCTCCACAGCCACGGGTGCTGAAGACCAAGCATCAGGGGGCCCCCACCATCCCGTCCTTGGTCCAGGGGCACCTGAGGGTCCTCCCTGACTGAGGGCTTGTGATTCCCGCCCTGCATCCTGAGCCACTCTGTCCCTTCCTTCTAGAAACCTGAGTAACAATAAGATCAAGGAGGTGAGAGAGGGTGCCTTCGACGGAGCGGCCAGTGTGCAGGAGCTGATGCTCACCGGGAACCAGCTGGAAACGCTGCATGGACGCATGTTCCGGGGCCTCAGCAGCCTCAAGACCCTGTGAGTGCCTGGGTCCTGGGCCAAGGCCTGCAAGGAGACAGGAGGGCGGGGGCATCGGAGGGGGATTACGAAGGCTGGCAGGCAGCCCCTGGGCCCTGTCCTGACAAGTTGAGTCCCTTCCTTCCTGGAGCCAGAGAGGCACTAGACATTTCCCCGCCCTCGAGGGGACACTGCTTAGCATTCTCAGCACCCCCAGCACACACACCCTGAAAGATGCTTGCCCTAAGGTGTACAAGTAGATAAAGTCATGCTGAAAATGCGCTGAGAGAGGCACACACACACTTACCCACTTAGATATAGACACATATTCATAAAAATGACACACAGGCAGCATGCAGATAAGCACATATACGAACAAGCATGTACACACAAGCACACACACACACAAGCTGATGGCCCACAGCCACATCTTGATTCTCCTTTCTCCTCCCAGAAATACACATGCAGACACTGACCACCATACAACATACATGTGTACACACAGACACTCATGACACCCATATTTACTGTACATAAAGCATGCACAGACAAGAATGTACGCACACATTCACAGGTAGCCACGGTGGGGACCCACACCCTATCACAGAACAAACCTCAGCAACATGACTGGTCTGGCCTGGAGTTGGCAAAAGCATCACACACACGCACACGTGCACACACACACACACACGCACACACACGCACACACACACACCCTGTGGCTTCGTGGTGGAGAGAAGATAATGCCTGTGCAGCCCCTCATCCCTACCCCTCTCCTTGCAGGATGCTGAGGAGTAACCTGATCAACTGTGTGAGCAATGACACGTTTGCTGGCCTGAGTTCAGTGAGGCTGCTGTCCCTCTATGACAATCGGATCACCACCATCACCCCTGGAGCCTTCACCACACTTGTTTCCCTGTCTACCATGTAAGTCTTCCTGGACCACTGCACACTGACTCTGGGCTCCTCTCCTGCACACCTCTCCCCTGGCATCTCACTACCATGTTTGGCCACGGTCACCTACCCATCTGTCAACTTAATAACCACTTGCTGGGCTCCCTCCATGTGCCAGGCACCATCAAGGTGCTAAGAATTCACAGATATGGTCCCTCCTTTCTGGAGCTCACAGCATAGTGAATTACCACAGAAGGGAAGTCCACGGTGATATGAAAACCCAACACAGGCTTTGTCAAAGAACACTGGAGCTGGGTTCTGGAAGGTGAGTGGGAGTTAGCTTGTTCAAGAAAGTGGGAAGTGCATTTCCTTCTATCAGAAGAACATGTGCAGGGCGCCTGTGTGGCTCAGTTGGTTAAGCAACTGCCTTCGGCTCAGGTCATGATCCTGGAGTCCGGGTATCGAGTCCCACATCGGGCTCCCTGCTCAGCAGGGAGTCTGCTTCTCCCTCTGACCCTCTTCCCTCTCGTGCTCTCTATCTCTCATTCTCTCTCTCTCAAATAAATAAATAAAATCTTTTAAAAAAAGAAAAGAACATGTGCAAAGGCCCTGTGGTGGGTTGTCGCAGAGCAAATGCATGAGACTGAGCACAGTCCAACATGGTCTTAGCACAGAGTAAGGGAGGATGAGGTATAAAGCAAGGCAGAAGGGAGGCCAGGCCAGGGCCAGGCTACAGGCCTGCCATGGACTATTTTGGTCTTCATCCAAAGCCACTGAAGGTTTTAAGCAGGCCAGTGACATGATCTGACAGTGGGTTTTAAATGATGTCACTGGCCGCTTAAATGTGTATCAGAACCAGAATTAGAATCTAGCCTTCTGGACACCTAAATGAGTGCTCCTGCCCAGATAATTCACTGTATTGGTAAAGGAGGCTTTAGAATAGTAAAGTGATGGGCTCTAGAGCAAATTTCCTGGGTTCCAATCCTGGCTTTACCTCTTATTAGCTGTGTGACCTTAGAAAAGTTACTTCATCTCTCTGTGTTTGAATTGTTCCTTCTGTATAATCCATCTCATAGGATTGTTATGAAAATTGAATCCATTAATATTTGTAAAATGCACAGGAAGGGCCTGAAATATAGAAAGTACTCAACACACGTTAGCCTTTCTGGTTGTGTGTAGTATTTCCACGTGGCTCCATTACCCTTAGTTGCTGGTCCATTCTTCTCTCTCTTTCCTTCCCTAATGACTCTCTGAAAGACAGAAGAGAAAGGCTTTTGGTTGCATCTCCTGTTGCTGCCTATTGTTCCCATATACCCACCTCCAAGGGACTAAAAGCCAAATTAATTAATATTTATTAATTAATTAATAAAAGCCAAAATCCTAAAGGGCCCACACCATCCGGTCCCTCCTAACCTACCTCCAGGCCAGCACCCCCCCAGCCTCCTCACTGCCCCCCACACCCTAGACCCACTCCCACTACCTGCAACAGCCTTCCCCGGCCTCCCTCCCCTGCTTCCATTCTTTGCTCAAGTGTGGGTTGCCTCACCCCGCTCTGCCCCCGTGCCATCCCCCCAGCTCCTCAGCCCAGCTCTCCTGCCCATTTCCCTAGCACAGACCATTTCCTGATAGACCATACAACCGACGTTTGGGTTGTTGATTCCATGCTGTCTGCCTCCCATCAGCTGGAATGGGAAGTTCCAGAAGGACAGGGATGTGCAGCTCTTCTGTGTACCACTGTGTCCACGATGCCTGTGTCAGTGCCTGGCACTAAGTAAGGGCCCATTATATACCCGGTGAATCAAGGCATGAATGGAATGAATGAGTGGCAGCACGGCGGGGGGCTGGGGGCCAGGAACTAGCACCAGCAGGTTGGTTTACTTTAGCTCACTTTCTGCCCCTCCCGTGTGTCTCCACACTGAGAATCCAGAGACATACAAGATGCCCAGAGAGGCAGAGTCACAACTCATTAGGGGAACCAGCTTTGACGCGAGAAGAAACTCGCCTGACTTGGCACAGCTGCTGAACATCAGCGTCAGGATTCAAACCTGGGATGTCTGACTCCCAAGCTCTTAATTTGTCCTATCATACCACAGCAACTCAGGGCTGCCTGGCCTCTTGTGTATCCTCCTTAAGCTTTACTTTCCTCCTGTGTGAGATGAGAATAATGTCCCCTCCGTCCTCGGGCTTATGAAGTGCTGAGCCTGGTTCCAGTCCTCTAGGCAACATGCAGACCCACAGCTGCTCTCCCCCCATCCCTCCACCAATCCAGTCATTGCATTCCCCAGATACACACACACACACACACACACACAGGCGGTGCTGATGCCGTGCAGGACCCCAGAGACACAGGACAGACAGGTCTGATGCCCACCCTGGGGGAGCCGGGAGTCTAAGGAGGGAGGTACACAGTGCCCGGCCAGTATGGGTGCTGTGCAGGCCACGTGGGCGAATGAGGGAGAAGACTGGGACAGGTGCAGCTTCTAGTTTCCCTGTAGGGGAGGCGCCGTCTAAGCCAGGACTGAAGGAGGAGGAGGCGGCCAGGCAGACAGTAGAGTCATGCCAGGCGGGGCACCAGCGCCGGTGGAGGCACTAAGTGTAAGAAAATAGTGCTGAGGGATTGAAGACAGTCCACAGCTGGAGCTCAGCGGAGAAGGGAGGACGCAGCAGGAGACCAAGGTCCCATCCGTCCGCAGAGGTCCGGAATGAGACCCTCACAAAGACTGCCTTTGGGTTCTAGAAGAGAGTCTGCATTTCCTTTCCCAGACCTCCTCTCTCCTCCCCCGGAACCCTCCCTGGGGAGCCGGGCCCCAGGGTTGCAGCCCTGGGTCCCAAGGCCAGCTTCCACAGTAGAGGGGTAGGTGCTAACCACTCAGAGAGGGCCCTTCTTTCCTCCCAGAAACCTCCTGTCCAACCCCTTCAACTGCAACTGCCACCTGGCCTGGCTCGGCAAGTGGTTGAGGAAGAGGCGGATCGTGAGCGGGAACCCCCGGTGCCAAAAGCCATTCTTCCTCAAAGAGATCCCCATCCAGGATGTGGCCATCCAGGACTTTACCTGTGAAGGTGAGGAGGCTGGGGGCGGGGCAGAGGGGCAGTACCTGCGAAGGCAAGAAAGATACAAGAGAGGAGAGGGGCAGCAGGTAACTCATGATCAGGACCCCCTGAGATCTGACACTACTCTGCCCTCTGGCGTGCAGCTGTGGCTCTGAAGGGCTCTGTAGGTCTGCCGCTAACCATATGGCTCCCTTATGCAAATTAAGAAAAGAGGCCTCTTCCTAAAGACATTTTACTTCTATCAGAAATGTGTCATAATATACTGATTTTTTAAACAAGACACTTTATGGCTGTCTATGAGAATACTGTTGTACTAAATGTCCTAATCTATCATATCCACAGTGAGATCAGTGCCCATTAGATGGTGAGGCACCCTTGTGCAGTACGCAACCTACATAACTGTGCATGAGAGCCCTGGCCCTCAGTTTTCCTATCTGTGTCATGAGGCTCAGTGTATCCTGAGAAACAGACTTCAAGATGAGCTCCTGGGAAATTTCTGTCACTGGCTGGGGGGTTTTTAATACCTGGAGGTCCAAGGTTTTGCGTGTCAGGATTCCAAAGGACATATTTACATAAATTCAGCCAGCACATTTTTTACTTGGTCAGCTATAGCTTATCTAAAGACAAATTAACTGATTTGTAGATTAACTGAGGCTACGGTATAATGGGCTGGGGACACATTTACCACCCCAGACGGATTGTGTTGGTGGAAGGAGTGGAGAAAGGTAGGAGAAAGGGAGTAGACAGGGCTCTCCGCCTACTCTGGAGCACTCCTTCTGTCAGTTTGGCTTATTCTGGACTCAGTTCACAGTCATCTTCCCTATCTAATACTCTGGTTAATCAAGTTTTTAAAGTCTTCAATTTATGTTGAACATGGTAGCAGAGGGGTGGCCCTTTTCCCCGATCCAGACACACATTCTTTCCCCTTTACCCACGGAGGAGACCCGCAGGCTCATTTCTGGTTTGGGCTCAGAGTGGAGGGCTTCCCTTTCCTGAAGACGACTTAGACCCTGGCACCCAGCCTCGCTCACCTGCCCTGCCCCCCCGCGCCCCCAGAGAAGCTAGTGTCCCCCCATGCTCACTTTGGGACCCTCCACAGGCAATGACGAGAGTAGCTGCCAGGTGGGCCCACACTGCCCGGAGCAGTGCACCTGCGTGGAGACAGTGGTCCGGTGCAGCAACAGGGGGCTGCACGCCCTCCCCAAAGGCATTCCCAAGGACGTGACCGAACTGTAAGTACTCCCACCCTCTAACCCCACCTCCGCCAGCATCCGCCATGCTTTATCTCCAGGGTCCCCAGCAAGACTGCCTGGGGCGCCCTTCCTTGAGTGGACCCCGGCACCGTGGCAGCAGAGCCTCAGCCAAGGGGTCGGGCAGCAGCTTCGGCACGGGGACAGGAAGCACTCCTCCCCAGTGCCTCTGCCTGGCCGGTGACGACTGCCTGGCCCTCCGGAATACAAGCGGGAGGGTTACCACCTTGTTTTCTAGATCCTCCCCCGCCTCAAGCCCCCTGCTCTGTACTCCATCTTCCAGATTCCCTAGCAGTCTCTCAGTCTGACACCAGAAACAGCCCAGATCGTTGTAAAAACGATGCCCAGCAGGCACTGTGGCTTCCGGAGCACTTCTGCCAACCTGCTCCCCCTTACAGCTACCCATGTTACAGGTGAAATCTTAGTCCTGAGTCCTGCTCGTGCTCCACCCAGGAGCCATCTGACTCCGCGGCCGAGCTCCCCACACCAACTCCTCAGGGCTGCTCCTGCCCCAGAGGCTCCCTTCCTGAGGCACTCTTCATGCTGTGGAGGAAACTGTCTTCCCGCGCCCTGGAAAGCTCAGCCAGTCCATGGGCAGGGAGTCGTCCCTGGAACGGCCTGGAGCACAGCCCGCACACACCATGTTCCTGCTTCCACTCGGTCCCTCACTCACTCAGCACCTGTCTGTTGTGCGCCTGGTGTGTCGGGTTCCTCTGCTCGCACTGGGGAGACCCCCACCCGTGTGGGGTCCCCGGTCACTGGGAAGGGAGATGTATGCTCCACTGTCTCAGCAGCATGTGCAAGGTGACAACTATGACAGTGCCACAGAAGAGAGGGCAAGGTTGCTGTGACACCCTAGAGCAGAGAGGCTCCCCTTGGTGTGGAGATCAGAGAAAGCTTCTCTGTGGAGATGAAGCTGGAAGGGTGAGGAGCAGACCCAGGGCGGGGGAGGCAGGGGCAGCAGCTACTGCCGGTCGGGCAGAGCCGGGTGCGGTGTGACTGGGACCCAGAGTGCCAGCACGGGAAGACGCACTCGCATGCCACTCCCCAGCCACATTGCAAGCTTGCACTGTGTCCCCGGACCCCGGGAACGCCCCTTCCTCTGGGTCAGCTTAGCATGCACCCTGCCCTCGGACACAAGTGACAGAATTGACTGAGACACCAGCAGGGACTGTTCCTCCGACTGGGACTGGCTCTGCCAGTGCTTTGGGGTGGGGGTGGGGGGACCTGAGTAGGACACTGACTTAGAATAGCCGGTCAATGCCGGGGTATGTGTTGTGGCTCCCAGCATCTCCCCGACACTCAAGGAGGCTGGAACCGGGCCGCCCATGCCAGGAAAGGAAGGAAGAAAGGGAGGGAGGGAGGAAGGGAGGGAGGGAGGGAGGGAGGGAGGGAGGAAGGAAGGAAGGAAGGAAGGAAGGAAGGAAGGAAGGAAGGAAGGACCGACTGACAGACGGACTTGGTAGTCACTAAAAGGCCCACGACAGCCCTGCGTCTGGGCTCTGACTGTCCTGCTGGAGGTCTGCACGAGCACTGCCATGTGGCACCCCCAGCCCCGGGGCCCTTCCCTCCCCCGGTGGCGTGGGCTGGGGGCTGCAGAAATGACCCAGGTACTCGCCTCCTTCCGGACCAACTGAGTGCCAAGTGACACATGCGAAAGAGAAGAAAATGCCATGAAAACAGGCCTGTGGATGCTTTTCCCCAAAGCTCATGAAATAGAAATTGAAATAACAAAGATAAGTGGCTGTAATGATAAAGTAAATGCCAGAGCTTGGGGAGACCCGATTTCCCGCTTTGGAAATGATGGCACCCCCCCGCGGCCAGACTGGTTTCCAAAGCACACCCAGGATGGCAGCCCTGAGCCCAGACCTTCTCCCGGAGGGAGTGGAGGAGGAGTATCAGGGGAGGGGTCCGGGTAAGGGGGGAGCAGGGAAATTGATGCCAGAGAAAGTGAAAGTCAGCCGGCCCAGAAGGCAGTAGTTTGGAGGCCTCAGGTTCAAGGACCAGAATCAGTGTTTGGATCCAGGGCTGGCTTTCCAGCTCCCACAGGCATCATTAGTGGTCTCGGGCAGAGCTGCCAATGTACAAAACAAAATTAAGTTTAATTTACTGAGAAGGGAAAAAAAGCAACAACAAAGTAACATAGCATTTCTCCAAAGGGAGGGTGAGGGAGCCTCCTGCAGGCACGAGCGAGCACGGCGGTACCGTACAGGAAGTGTTTTCCTCTGTCAGCCCTCTGTACCGCGTGCCCCCCCC